>NW_019384400.1:86803-91472 GCF_000671375.1 Centruroides sculpturatus
CCGTAAGTCTAATACAGCACTAATTTTATACATTTCTTGTGAAAGAAACACTTCTTATTCAATGGCCATAAAAATTATTTATATTAATGATGTCTCCAAAGGTCAAGTTATTTTTCTGCGAAAAATTCATTATCAGAAATCGCGGCCACCGTTTCGGGTGCTGTTCCGCGACGAAAACAAGCTTTGAGCAATGGCGTAGTCGAACGGTACACACTTGGTAAGTAATCCTATAATTTTTTGTTTATAGCTTAGTTTATACAGATTATTCCCAAAAAATTATAGGCCTACGTGTTTTGGAAATGTTGAGTGGAATTAGTCTAGAATCGGTTAATTTTATAGAAGAAAATCTTTCAAACAGCCTTAGTCCATAAAGTTCACACCTATCGGGCTGCGATTGGCTCATGTATTTAATCATTCCTACAACGTAAAATTCGATTAACGTGGAACGTATCTAAGCGTTATAGAAGGGTCTACTGTACTTTATATTATGCTCCTAATAGGAGCATTAATCTCCTATCTTACCTTACAGGAGTTCCTATAATGCAAAACCTTATTTTATGATTCCCTTACTTTGTGATCTTTCTCTGCATATAACTGATTGGGCTGCAATTTGAAAAAATTATATATCTATAAATTTCCACTGTCATCTGTCTGTTGTTCCTTAATCTCAAGAACGGAGTTAGATAGATGAAAGCCGAGACTAGATATGGAAAGCTTAAGGGCAGGAGGCCCCAATTAACTACAGTGGAACCTCGCTTAATGAGCACCTTGCATAACAAGTAATTCGCATGAGCAAAACAAATTGTAAAAAATGACTCACTTAATGAGTGACGAAGAGAGGGAAAGTCCCGGATTGTGCATATGCTCCATCAGTCTGTCTTTAGTTCTCATTCTGCTAGCATCTTAGTGTCGTTTGTGATCATACATTTTTCCAAACTTGTATTCGCACATTTTACGTATAAACATCAACAACCATAGCTTGTTATATAATAAATACTCCAAACAATATGCCAAATTCTTGGGCTATGTAAAGGCTATAATTAAATATTAGAAATTAATTAATTTGACTAGAGTTAGGCAGTTATGTTTCCATCTCACATTAAATTTAATGACCAATTCCAAATTAAATTTTAAAAATGTCTAAATTAAAAATTATTTATTTATTATTATTAAATTTAATACAAGATGGCAGTATAACTGCCTACCTCTAGTCAACTTAATTAATTTCTAATGTTTAATTATAGCCTTTACATAGCTAAAAATTTGGCATATTGTTTTGGCTGTTTACAAGACATATTTTTTCGATTTTTTTGTTTTCTCAAATCAAATTCACATTCCAGGTTGGTTCATTCCACACTGAAAGAAATGATGATGATGATGATGATGATGATGATTCACGCTCCTTAACAATCTATATTGTATAATTTTCTTTGAATAAATGTTATACATAAAATATTTGAGTATTTTTTTCAGCATGGAATGCATTATCGTATTTTACATTAATTTATATGGGAAAAATTAAAGTTTCACTTAACAAGTGTTTCACATTAGTAAGATTCCAGAATGAATTATGCTCGTTAAGCGAGGTTCCACTGTATATGCAAATTTTCAATGCAAACCAGAAGTCACATTACTTCAATTCAAAAATTTTTCCTGAAAGGAGTTCAATAGATGACTGGCACTACTCAATTGCTAAAGATAAAGTATAATGTACAGAGGAAAAGCACTACTAATTTGAAAGTGAAGAATATATATTTTAATTCAATAAATTAAAAAATATGATTAAATATAGCAGCCCAGCACAGTGATGCTGTCACAAAAATATTTGCTCGTTACTAAGGATGCACCGATAAGCAAAATGGCTGATTACCGATTAATGGACCATGCATTATCGGCCGATTAGTGTTAATAATTTATTGCATTAATAGTGCGAGATCCTGGAGTTAATTATACAGTTAATTATAATGTGGAAAAAGCCCATTTTTCTCCACATGGTATTTCCATCTCCCTCGGGTCAGGTAAACAAGAGACAATCGAATATCCTTGCAAAATCAACAATCTCTTCCTTTGTTTCTAAAATAAATCTCAACACTTAATTGTTGATGCATGGAAACTTCAACATTGTTTAAAAAGCTGAAGTGTTTGTGTTTAACAGAAACAAAATATATTTCTTTAACCGCTGATATTTGGATAGCAACTACAAACAATTCTCCTTTTTTAAGTGTAACAGCCCACTGGTTGAAGGATGGAAAGAGCTGTTTTGCAAATTGTTTCCTTTGAAGGTTCCCACACAGCTACACGAATCAGTGAACAGTTAAAAATTGTTCTTGAACAGTATTAGTTGACAAGTGATAAGATATTCTTAGTACTAAGGATTCTGCAGCAAATCTGGTAGCTGGAATTAGAAATTGCAACTTAGAAGCATTATCATACGCTGCAGCTGACACTAAACAAATGCATATTTTCTAAACAGGATGTGANACTTGTAAAATAATAATAAATACATGTATGTACCTGATTAAATTTATTATTATTTACGTAAAATAAGTAATTCACTTTTAGTTATAGTTAGTTAGAGTTTTTTATGGCGCTCAGTTATAAGGGCTGTATACATCTAACGTATTAATTATAAAATTTACATACAAAAATATAAGGGGTACCTGAGAAACAACTAATGGGCTAATGGGATACATCAACAAAAAATGTTGAGAACCACTGGTTTATTTGAGTCTCTGATTAATAATAAGCAACGAAACACCATTTTAAAGTGCATTTTTATTCAACTGATATATTTATAAATGATATGTAGCCCAAAAAGTAGCCAAAGTACCAAATGATATATTTTTTACGTCAAACTAAAAAAAGTAGCCACATTTGGCGCAATGTAGCCAAATCTTGCAATGCTGGAAGGAATACTAAATAAAGCTGGAGTTGTGACTCGAAGGATTATAGAGCCAAATGCAGAAAAAGAAGAGAAAGGACAAAAGATGAAGTAAGAAAGATTGGAAAATTAAGACTCAATATTTGCCTAACAGAAGATCTATTTAACCTTTCTGACAACTTTTTATCTTTTGTCCTTTCTCTCCTTTCACCAAATTTGGGTCTATAATCCTTTGAGTCACTACTCCAGCTTTATTTAGTAATCCTTCCTCATTCACACATCTCCAAGTATTTGAAAATATTTCCTTTCCACTCAAAAATAAAATATGAATAAAGGTTTACGACTTTGTGAAACTTCTTTTTTGAGTTTATGCCATTGAAATAAATAAATAAAATAAAAATTAAAACATTTGTCGGTTTTGTTTACACCTTTATTGGGCCGCGGGTTGGACATCCCTGGTTTAAACGAACTGGAAATAACCTGTCTAATTTTAATGTAGGAAGTTCTGTTTAACAAATATGACTTTAACCATCTTAATTGAATTCCTCTTAAACCAGCAGTTTGCAATTTTAATTCTAAAAGTTCCAGATTAAAGTTGTCAAATGCTTTTGAAAGGTCTATGAAGACTGAAATTACTATATTTGAATAAATAAATAAAATATTTTCTTACTGGAACTATATTTGATTTATCCAGTTGCGACGTAATTGATTGTTTCAAATGCAATAAAGCATCTACCATCGAAAATCCTTGTTTGTAAGCATATTGATTACAGTGAATAATCTGGAATTTGTTTATAAATGTAGAAAATCTTTTCAAAAATTTTTGCCAGAATAGGTACTATTATGATTGGTCGGTAGTTTTCTATATCACACTTAGATCATTTATCCTTATATAACAGCAAAACTAAGTTTTGATTTAACTTTTCTGAAAAAAATGCCATTTTCAAAAGATTTATTTATCAGGTAGGACAATAGTTGAGCTAAGATATCTGATATATATTTTAGAATTTCAATACTTAAAAAGTTGATGTCCAGAGAATTATTCTTCAACCTCATTATAGTATTATAAACTTCTGATGGAGTTGAGTTTTCCAAAAAGCAGTGGTGTGCCGTGACATTTGATGATAGGGAAGCTGTCCTTCTATAAGAAGCCGACATCCAGGGGCAATCAGTCAATTACACATCAGTGATGGTCTAGGGTCCATTCGTATTGTTTATTCGATAAGCCAGTAAAAACCATAGACTTCTCTAAATGCATTTTTAATATCACAATTACATTCCTAATCGCTAGCCACAATATAAGGGCTACAATTAAAAATAAAATAATAAAAACTTACTCAGTGAAATAAAATGTGTGGTGGATGTACCGGTACATCAAAATATTCTTCAATTGTATGAATATACTTTTAAAGAAAATTATAATTAAATAAAGCTTTGTAAAGAAACATACATAAAAATATAAAATATTCTTTACTTTTTAAATCTTAAAACAATGCACTTAGTCAAATAGCTCTCTATGAGTGGCTAATAAATGGAATCGAAGATGGTTGCAGAGCGTGCATACACGCAGACTACCAAATCCCCAGGGTGCCGATACTAGTCAATGTCAAATGCCTCTTTTGTTGCATCACTAGTATATCTCAAAGGACACGAAAGGGCTGTTGTAAATTTTAAACGTTTCTCACCATAGCTGTAAAAATCTAAATATGTTAAACTTAATAGTCATTTGTTTTCTAACTAATTCGTTTTAGGACCAGGTGTTGTCCACGGAAATTAGTGAGTGCATGC
>NW_019384400.1:100683-107954 GCF_000671375.1 Centruroides sculpturatus
GTAACTATATATGAACTTCCAGTCTTGACTGGAAGTTATGTGATTTTTTAAAAATTAAATGATGATGAAAAAATTGCAGCCCAGCAATGTGATTGTGTCAATAAAAGAGACGAACAAACGTTTCGATCAAGAATTAGAAACATATTTACATTTATCCCTAATTTGAGCAAAATAGCTATGAAATATTTAACTGCCTCAGCATCTTCTATTGAAAGTGAAAAAGTTTTCAGCACTGGAGGTAACATATATGAGCCGGCAAAAAATAGGTTATGCCCTGAAAATGATGAAATTCTCATGTTTTTGCATTGTAAAACCCTTAAATTGTAATTTAAGGGTTTTACAATTTAAATATTAAATTTTTATTTGTTTTACATGTTTAAACTTTAAACTTATGAAATAAATAAAAATTTAATTTTCTTATTAACCTATTCAATACTTTTTCTTATGTAAAGTTTAAACTTTATATTATATGTTATATTATACTTATAATATGTATCAATAAAAGGAATAATTTGATTAGTAAAACTTTTTTAATATTCAGATTGTCATGTAATAAATAATAAATATATAACAGAAATTTATTATTAATCGGGGGAATGGCCGATACCGATTAATCGGCTAAGTGGCCGATACGGCCGATTACCGATTGCTTACCGATTAATCGGTGCATCCTTACTCATTACTTATTTTTCTTTTCAAAAATCAATATTTGAATACATTCTGTTTTAGTTTATTCTAAATTTTTATTGTCAAAAGGCCAATACAAAATGGCTTTGGAGACTCAAGTTAAATCTAGAATTTTTGAATACTTTACTGTAACCACAGATGGAAAACATTGTGTGTCAATGTATGGTTGAAGATGATGATAGTGGTGGTAATGAAAAACTCTGTGGAAAAAATAACTATTTTCAATTTTGATAGGAATGCCTGATGATTCACTTGATAGTGATGAAATGTCATTCTGGATTAATATAATCAAAGTATACAGGGTGTTTGGAAATTTCCGTTACAAACTTATAGGACTTGTAGAGAGGAGAGAGTACATAATATTTTGATTAGGAACCCATGTTCTAGGACAGTTTCAATTCAGATGTTTAACTCTTCCACTTCTGCTGAGGGAAAGAGAAAATTCTCAGAATTGCTTGTCCTGGTATGCAATGGGGTAGACAGGATGACGTGTACTACGTCAGAAGGTCACCTAATGTCACCTAATGTCTGCCTTGCTGCAAGACTGCCTGTGCGTCTCCAATACTGCAAACATGGTTCAGTACACATTTTTGGAATACACGGACATGCTCCTTGTATATGGCGAAGCTCGAGGTAAAGGAAGAGCTGCTAGTCAGGTGTATCATGAATGTTTTTCACAATGTAGCACACCATCACACAAACTTTTTGCCCAAGTTATGCAGCGGCTCCGAGAAACAGGTACCTTCACAATGAGGAGACAGGACTGTAGTGCTCCACAGCAATGCCACATGCCAGAATTTGAAGATGATGTACTGCATCGGGTTGAAGATAACCTGTCAACGAGTACTCAAACAATTGCACGTGCAATGGAGTATCATCTGGGGCATTCTGCGTGAGCAACAATTACATCTGTACCACTTACAAAGGGTACACGCTATGGGTCCAGCCAATTTTCCACAATGCGTTGCCTATTGCATGTGGTTCCTGCACCGCTGCATCGACACACCCATTTCCATGTTGAGTTCTGTTCACAAATGAATGTAAGTTCACTAGGGACTGAGTTCTGAATTCGCGAAACAGCCATGTCTGGGCAGACGAAAACCCTCATGCCACACATGTTCATGGATTTCAGCACCAGTTTGGTATTAACATGTGGGCAGGTATTCTGGACAGTCATGTGATTGGGCCATACTTCCTTCCACTCAAGCTAACTGGTCCTGCATACTTGATCTTCCTACAAAACATATTGGACCCGTTCTTGGAAGCTGTGCCACTGAATGTCCACCTGGAAATGTGGTTTCAGCATGATGGTGCACCACCTCACTTCTCACATGCAGTTTGGAGACATCTCAACAGACAACATGGTGAAAGATGGATAGGCCAAGATGGTCCAACTGCATGGCCACCGTGATCACCAGATTTATAATTCCTATGAACTACTTCTTGTGGGGTCGTACGCAAAGTTTAATTTACAAGACTCCTGTAGAGACAGAGGAAGATCTGCTGGCACAAGTTATGGCCGCTGCACTAGAAATTGAAGAGACACCAGGTGAGATGGAGAGTGTGTACCAGAACATGCTTTGTAGGTACAATGTCTGTAAGAACATTGGTGGTCGCCACATCGAGCCGCTGTTGTAATTCATCAGTACTGTTCTGTACATACAATATGCTGGGTTCTTTTTTGTTTTGGAATAATGTAAACACCTAAAGTTTAAGTGTTAATAAAAACAAATATGTTTAAGTAATAAATGAATGTTTCATTATGTTTCCTTTCAAATAGTTACCTAATAATTGCACTGCGTCATGGCTAATTCAAATTCCTCAAGCAGAAGTGGAAGAGTTAAACATCTGAATTGAAACTGTCGTAGAACGGAAATGGTACATTTCCAGACATGGGTTCCTAATCAAAATATTAGGTACTCACTCCCCTCTACAAGTCCTAGAAGTTTGTAATGGGAATTTCCAAACACTCTGTATTTTAAATTATTATTTAGAGGCAGGACTTAAGTTGGAGTCAGATGATCTAAAATTCTATGAGTTGGAGTTGGTGGCTTAGTAGCCAACTCAAAGCCATTTATTACGGAATAAGGTTTTCTTCATATTTGGAAAAATTAAATTTATATACATGGCATGAAACCCAAGATCTTTGCATTATTCCACAATTCGACCAACTGCACCATCCAGGAAGTGCTTAAATGATCTAAAATATTCATTAAACATTCTTAATTCAGTATTTAATTAACTTGAACCTAATTAATTTTTAGTTTATGTGCACAAAACAGGATTTTCAATACAAAAAATTTGTCCATAGAGCTGATCTCTCACTGTCAATGGCAGAATGATTTATGGACAAAACTTAAATTCTACATAAAATATGAGACAGAAATACAGATCATATTTTTTTTATACTGTATTTCGTAAAAATAAGTTGGCTCATTGATGGTTTTTCCAATCTGATTGGATCAATAGTAACCACTTGCATTTCTCTGTGGTCCAGGAAATGGAAGATAATTTCAACTGCAATACTTCATGTTGTTTATCATCAAAAATAATTGATAAATATTTGCAAAAGATGATGTTTTCACAATTCACACTTCTATTTTAAAGATAATATCTTCAAATAAACTTTATCATCTTTATTTGTAAATCACTTATGGAGATTTACAATATACAGTAGAACCCCTCTAATCCGTCACCTTTGGGACTGGGGGTATGGTCAGAACGCAAAAAAGGTCGGATTATCNCCCAATTCCCTAATCGCTTAATTATTTAACTACTTCTTAAGTAGAAATAAGTCAAAACCAGTTACTTTGTACCCGAATATTTGTAGTCTCGGGAAAAAAGTGGAAAGACAAATTTTTATGACAAATAAATACATAAATCGTAACTTTAAGGAAAGTAAATTCTAGAGCTTTTTCTGTACCTCGTGCATCTCTCTCATTCATTAAACTTAGTTGTAAATCATGCTGTCAAAATAACAGTTAATTTTTTAACATTATATAAGAATTGTACATGTTTTTTCTACATCCCCTTAAAGATGAGATATATAAAATCGTAATATCACTGGTTTAACATTGAAATCCGTGATTAATATAAAATTGAGGAGCGGAATAAAAATATCAAATATTTTAATGGATTTTTTTTAAACTCCTGTCAACTATACAGAATTATCATAAAAACATACCAGTAAATTCTTATCGGTTGGGTTAAGTTATAAATCTACTCGTGATACGCGTAATCGACCGAGGGCTGCCAAATATCTAGCAGGCGGCGACTAATAGCCCAAACCGGTCCTGGATAGAATTGGATGCGGTATACATGTAGCATCCACCCAAGGTCCTAGGCTTCCACCAACTAAACCGGGTGAGGTTGGTGCTCTGTACAGCGCATGTGCGAATCTGGCTTTTTGGATGCTGACGATACAGCGCTTCCACTCTGCCACTAATATTCGAATATACAATAGCAATCTTATCTTTTTTTCATGTGTAGTATAGAAATTTGTAATAAGATACATAATGCGGCTATAATAAAATATTGTGCAATTATTTTCATATAATTAAAATTAATATGTATTTATTTTTTTAGAAAATACAAGGGAAGCTGCGCATCCACTGCTTCCAATGATGGCATGCCACTGCCAAAAAGAAAGTATTGGATATACTGGCATTTTCTGTATATTACTTCAAGTTAACACTGCCACAAGCATCTGGTGTGAAACCATTTATGGATCTGTAGTGATTGGCAAAGATGTTACAAATTGTGTGCTCATCATCAGTTGTTTTCTCCTTATAGTTTAATTGATTTATTTTCACTTTATACTTTGTCTTGGTTACCTGAGAGGTAACCAAGACAAAGTATATAAAATGCCATATTAAAATTTTAAAAAAGTTAATATTTTTATTTAATATGATATAATACAAAAACAATTTTCTATGCAAAAGAAATGACTACAAAAAACTATTCTGTGAAAAACTTTCAATGAATTTTGACTTAAACTGATATGAAGACCTCGTCTACCTACATTAATATAATTATTAAAATTCATATTCTTTGTAATAATCAAACAATAGCACAGGTGCACAAAAATGTGTGTGTAGATTAAATCTTACATTATGGTCAATTAAATTCAGTTTTCCTAAGCAAGCCACTATGTGGAACAAAATAATTTACAGTAAATTAATGTATTTCCCAACAAAATGTGAAGAAAAGCATTTAAAATTCATATGGTCTGAATACAAATTATTTTCTTTAAATTAAATAAAAATAAAAAACAATAAAGTCTCCTTAAAGCAGATGAAAACATTTGTGCTTCCATTAAAATTTGTGCGCTGAAGTATGAGTGTTTCTAACAGTGTTTTTGATCAACATGCAGTGTTTTTAATCAACTATTCCAGCTTTTCAGTGTTTAGATTTATTTAAATTTTAGTTCATATTGTCAAACACATATAAGATGCAATTTTTATAAGAAAAGAAAATCCAGATTCTGCCAAACAGGGAATAATAACCCTTTCAATGGTAACTTCATTGTTGATGTTCTAACATTCATTCAGAACTTTTAATTTTTTAATTTAGAAATTATAATTCATCTATTTTTTCTTTTAAATATAGTGATTCCATAAATTATATTGTGAATGTATATAACTATACTCCTTGCAAAATATTGGCTTGAACTTAAATAACAAACTTGATTTGCAGTGTATTTGGAGTTTACATTATTTAAAATGCTAATTTACATATATATTTGAAAATACAGACAAACAAAAAATCCTGTCCTAATCAGCCAGATTTTCAACGCTTCATATTTGCTATGGCTAAGCATCTTTTGCATATATTTATGTAGCAGATTTTAATTCTCAATTAGTCATGCTAGGTCACAAACCCAGACACCCTTTCTTTTCAATATTTTTTACATATAAAATTTTGTAAAAAAAGTTTGAGTCTCAGACACAATGCAACTAAACTCATACTATAAAAATTTTGGGGCTTTTGCTTGGTATTGCCAATTGCAATTGTCGCACTTCATTTGTAGTGATGAATTTTTCTTTTTCTTTGGTTTAATACTTTTTTAATATGGAATGACAATAATTTTTCAATTGAAATGTAAAATCACTTAAAACATTATCAAATCACATATCAATATGTGACAAATGAATAAGCTATCATGCTGTGAGAGACAGCATTTTTATTTGTAAATTACTTCTTTTAAACTCTCTTTCCCTGATAAATAAAAGTGTACATTCTAACTTTACTTATTTTTCCAACTAGAATACAGTAAAAAAAATTTGGGCTTATTGCCAATGGTGTAGAGTGGCTTAAAAATATAGTAAATACTTTTTTCCTTAAATATTCTAAGCCCACTAGTGGCTGAGTGGATAAAACCACGAAACACTGGTAGTTGGTTGTGGGTTTGCACATTGCCAACATGCTGGCTATGTGGAGTTTTCCGGATTTTCTTCATGTAACACTTAAATAGGGGCTAGTTTCCCTTAAAAGACCTCCCGGGAGACATTCTCCCCTTGGCAGATCACCCACGTGTCATGTCATAACCAAATAAATTTAATTTAAACCTTAAATATTCTATGCTAAAATGGAGGCTCATCTCATGATCTATATAATACAGTATATTATATAAAGTATAACAAAACCCAAATTATTTGTCAAACTTAAGGCTAAACTGCCAGATTATCACTCCATACAAAAGTTCATGTTCTATTCTGGGTCAACTGCTTTCCAAACTTTAAATTATTCAATTAAATTTAAAACTGGTTTCTGATTACTAATCTTTACACACAAATGCAGTTTGTCTCCCTTTAGAACTTATTTGAATATTTAATTAATTAAAAATTACCTTCAATAAATCCTGAGAAATAATTCAGCAACTTATATTAACATTTGATTTAAGACAACAAATAAATAAATGATAAACTCATTAGAATGGAGATAGTCAGAGGTGGAACAAAGCAAAAATGGATTAATACAAATTATTTTTGATGTGGAGTCAAAATCATGAAATTGGAGTTGATAAAAATGAACAGACTTCAACTCTTGTTTTTTCTTATTATGTACAGTCGACCCCCTATAACGTAGTGAAAAAATTGCAGCAACATTCGTTTAAAGGAGCTCCTAAAACATCGTCGCCGACTTGTTTCGCGACAAGATTGATAGAATCTGGACCAATAGTGAATGAGCAGCCGAACTACTTTCCTCTGCCCTGCGCCACGCTACAGAGCGGCTAAATTGAGTTTGCTATCGTCTGTTTAGTATTATATATAAATTAGGTGCTGTACATATAATTATATATTAATTATATATAAATTAGGTACTGTATATATAATTATATATTAACTTAATTTATTGTAACTTTATTATAATTATATATATGCTTTCTGCCGCCTGGCAACACGCTACGGAGATTTTAGGCTAGTAAGTTGAGTTTATTATCGTCTGCACAGTATGTAAATTAGGTACCGTAAGTCTAATACAGCACTAATTTTATACATTTCTTGTGAAAGAAACACTTCTTATTCAACGGCCATAAAAATTATTTATATTAATGATGTCTCCAAAGGTCAAGTTATTTTTCT
>NW_019384400.1:116555-124969 GCF_000671375.1 Centruroides sculpturatus
ATACAGTAGAACCCCTCTAATCCGTCACCTTTGGGACTGGGGGTATGGTCGGAACGCAAAAAAGGTTGGATTATCAGAAAAAAGTAAAATAAACAATCTTCCTCTTTGTCCAGTCTTTGTAGCACTGCTAATTTTTCATTTAATGAAAGAGTAACATGTTTACGTTTCACTCCTGACATGTTGAAAACACACACAAAACTGTACATGTACACACAATGTAAAATATATACTGTAACGAATACAGAAAAATGCCACGGACGGTGAGTCACCGACGAGTCGGGACAAGTTTCTCGACTCCGACCACGGTTGGATTAACCAGAGTGACGGACTAGAGGGGTTCTACTGTACATATTGATACAAGTATAGCTTAATTTACTTAAAATAGAATTACTTATATAATAAACTTTATACAAATATATTATAGAAAAATATAAGATTGTTTATATTGGTATCTTTCCTTGCAAATAGCATGTGTACATACTCTAATTTTATTCAAATGATTCAATATGATTATACAATTCAATAAAATAACATCAATTATTTTAAATATATAAATATCTTTCCATAAAACTATGGTTATATTTAGCTTTTAAATATTCAAACAGTAGAAACTCTATATTCATAGATTTGTATTTGCAATCATTTTTCATATTCACAAAGCTAAAATCCATTTATTTGTAGGAGGACTGATGATAACAATAATGAAACAACAATTAGAGAAAATTGTTAAAAAAATTATAACTATTCTAAAAATTTTAAAAAGGTTACAATATAGAATATAGTCTCAGAGTTAAATAGAGAGATAATTAAATGAATTCTAATGTTATCTTAATAACA
The DNA here is from genome assembly GCF_000671375.1 of Centruroides sculpturatus. Lineage (NCBI taxonomy): Eukaryota > Metazoa > Arthropoda > Arachnida > Scorpiones > Buthidae > Centruroides > Centruroides sculpturatus. Next base: position 117,393 of record NW_019384400.1, read on the forward strand.
TTCTAATGCAATTCACATGATTGCCATGCAGTGGTGACTAATATCTTGTAATTTCTCACATTATTTTAGCATACGTACTTATATGGATAATACACAATGTCTTATAGCCTATTTGTACATATTGCAAATGCCAGCATTGCATTTTATTAACAATGGAATGATTATCAAGATAGCCAATTAATGAGAACAATTAATTGGAACTGAATAATCATCTAATTATACAATTAAAAACAAATTACTGTCAAGTATTTTTAAAAATATCTTATAAAATTTCAATTTTTTTAATTTTAGTTTTATGTAGCCTTCTTCTAGTTTTAACTATTCAACCAAACTGCTTATTTCTGTGGGTCTTGTTCAGTGTCCAATTGATATGTCATAACAAACACTGGGCAATTTCATTTGAATAATGTACAGTGATAATTTTCTAACCACTTAGTACAGTCAATTATCATAAACTATTTCTGTCCAAGTTTCTTGACCGATTTAAAATAATGTTTATCAACATCTTTTTTTTTAATGTAGAATGTGGATTATACAGGGTGAGTCAGGATGAGAGAGAATTATCTTGGGAAATGATAGTATAGATAAGCAATAAACTTTATATGAACATGGGTATTATTCTCAATAGTTTGGCAATACAGCTGTATGAAATTCACTCACATACAACAACAACAACAATGAATGACATGTGTTACATTCAAAACAAATGCTCAAAACTTGAACCCTGAATCTCAATACACTTTACAACTCATGTCCAAACATCACATGTTGTTGACAAAATTTAATTCTCCCAAAAACAGATTTTTGACATACTGATAGTGATAGGGATGTAAATCAAAGCAATATAAAGTTCAGTTGACTCAATTGTAAAATGTATTAAAGTTCAGAATTCAATTTTTGAGCATTTGTTTTGAATGTTCACATGTGTCATTCATTATTATTGTTGTATTTGAGCAACTTTCATATAGCTATATCTCCAAAGTTACCAAGAATAATACCCATGTTCATATACAAGTTTTTTGCTTACAATGACCTATACTATCATTTCCCAAGATATTTCCTCTCCTCCTGACTCCTCATTCTGAGCAAATAAGCACAATGATTTTAATATTTCCTATGGTTGCATTTTTCCATTATAAATTGATAATTTAATTGACTTATGTCAAAATAAGATTGCCATAAGTTCAAAACCAAAAATTTGGACTGTGATAAAAATTGATGGATATTCAGCAGTTTTACAGAATGTAATCTTGAAAATATGGAGTTTCTATTATATCAGAAGTATTTCTAAAAATATCAGGAAAATGATATTTCTATTATCAGAAAAAGTATTATTATAGCTAAAAATTAATATGTTAAATGTAACAGGTTTTGATTTACAGTTTTTGAAAGAGTATAACCAACCTTGACTTATGATTCAGAAAATTATAATTGTGTTATATGCAGTTTAAAAAAATACATTAAAAAACTTGTAAATTCCAGTTATATGCATATATAAGAAATAACCTATTTTGATAATATATAAATAATTATTTTCTGAAAGTAAATTTAATTTTAATTATTATTGACACATTTTTTTAATAAGCTTTGATTTTGAGCATTAATAAAAATGTTTTTATGGCATTTGTATCCTTCCTCACAATTTCAAACACATCTGCATAAATGATATATCTCTCTTGATTACAAATGTTTTGTATTTTTTTTTTTTTTTTCAATCAGGAAATAGAAAACATCTTTCATATAAAGACTAAAATAATGAAAATTATAATTACTGTAGTTAGAATGAACAATCGTAGTAGACAATATATTTCCATGTTTGTTTGATTTTGAGTTGTGAAATCATATACCAACCTTTGCTATACAATGGTACTGCCTTGGAACATAATGTATAAGCTGCATTGAAAGCAGTGCCAATTGGTAACTTAAATATCATTCATTTAACTTCAAAGATTAAGAAAAAGAAAAAATCTGACAAGAGAACATTCAATTACAAGTCAACTATATACTGTTTGATGAAACATTCTTTTAATTAGCTAAAACTAAAAATGTTTTTAATTTAAAGTTTGATGAAATATTAAGAATTAAACTTTAAATTACTGGAATTTATTTATTAGAACTATAAAACATCAAAGGCTATATCCATATATTATAAAAGATTAGTAATAATATTTAGACCTATATTTAATATTCAGATTTTTTTTTCAATAGATTTTAATGTACTAAAATGTTAACAATAAAATTAAATCAACAGAAATAATGTTTATTTTTTATAATTTAATATCACCAAAAGGAACAAGGTTTAAATTTATTCAGAGATCAGATTTAATCAAGACTTATTTGACATTAAAACTGTTCAAATCAGTCAATAATTATTCTATATTTGTAATTTGATGAATTTATTTATATTTAAATCTATTTAAAAGTAAAATTTAATGCTTTTAAGTTTGAAATCAAGTAATTTTTATTGAAATAAATCTGATGGAATTCGAGCTTATGAATTGTCACTTCTTTCAATTGATTAACTCTATTTGAAAGCCGATATCAAAATCATAATAATATATATTTATGGAAATAATCTGAATAGAATTTTGTAATTTAATATCACAAGAGTAAGCAGATGATCTAGAACAGTGGTTCTTAAAGTTATCAATCCATGGACCACAAACAGTCACAGATGAACCACAGACCAGCAATGACTCCCATACACATCTTAGATCAATGATTCTTAACCGGTGTTCCTCAAACCTGCCTCAAGTGTTTAAAAAAAAAGGGGGTTTAAACTTTTTATTAAAAATATGTTGCAGTATACTACGACTTAGTACTTTATTTGTACGCAATTCCACATTTCTATTTCATTCAATACAATAAAGTTTATTAGTATATTGCTTTATTGTTTTGTCATAATAGTAAACATGGGAACTGCTCATCAATTTTTGAATATATTGACGCTAATGTTCCATGTAACAAATAATGTACAGATGGCATTCTACCCCAGAAAGATCGAAAACCACTGCCTTAAGTAACAGAAGTAGTTCTCGACCTGCCAGACCTTTGGCACCCAATCTGTGCCAAAGGTCTATCCAATAAACTGCCAGACACAATGCACAAAAACGTTCTTATATCTGACTAAATAGTGTAGAATTTCATTTTGGATAAATCATTCGGTCAGTCTGCAGAACACCTAACACATGCCGACGGACCTCAGATCGTACTTTGAAAAATCACTGATCTAGAACCAAAGAGAATAACAAAATCAAGACTTTTATTTGGCCCAGCATTTATATATACACTTCTTAATTATTCAATATAAAAATATATTAAGATAAAGTTATTTCAAATTAAATGGATTAAAATTTTGGTAAATTTTATTTAAAAACTTCGAAATTAAAGAATTCCTTTCGCTTAAAAAAAATAAATTGTGGCAAATCACGTTATAGGGCGATCAGTTTACAAATTCAAGTTTTGTTTCTGCCAAATAATTAACACGATATTTAAAGTCTTATATAAGTAATTTGCGTTTTAATATATGATATTTAATGAAAATTTCGTGTTGGAAATCAAAACTTTGGATGTTTAGAGCGAAGCAATGAATGTTCGTGATTTTTATCCAGAATGAGCTTCTATTCGCGGCATTACAATACGTAACTCACCTCATTTTCGTTATTGATTTTGCTTAAGATGTCTGCAACGTGTTTATCGACATCTTTTTTGGTACGAAACATTTTTATAGAAATTTCATGCTACGTATTCAATTCTGCAATACAATCCAACGGCGGTAGCCAATGTAACGACGTATAACAGAACGTCTCGAGCTTTCAAAATATCGACTAGGGCACCGGATGGCACTTTTAAAAAGTGTTGCCATACCGTAAACATAAAATAAAATTAAAATGTTTTTTAATTATATCATTTAAAAACTATTTTAGTTTCATTATGTTATATTATTACGGACTATGCGTTTACATTTAATAATGAAAACTTTAATAAAGTGAATATAACGCGTAGTGATATTTTTTTTAATTCAAAAAGTTCTTTTAGCGCCCTCTTGGGCACTAAAGCAGCAATGTTGCCAAAATAGATATTTTTCATCTAGTTCTAGATTACTGTATTTTTGTTGATCTAGATGTTTAAAATACAGATTTAGATAATGAATGTTAATCTAGATTATTTTTATTTCAGTCTAGATAATTTTAGATATTTTTTAAGTTTAGATATTAAATTTGTCAACTTCAATGTATAGGAAAAAAAAATTGAACTTTTAACCATGTGCTTATTAGGAGTCATTAGAAGTCATTCAGCTGCTCCACTACTAATGAGTCTTTAATTTTCGGGAGTTGTGACGTATGCCATAATTGAATCATTATCTGATCAATCATTAATTTATCTTTTCGGTCATCAGTGAATATTTCGATCCAGATGTGGAAAGGACATTAGACATTTGTAATCTCCACATTTGCCTCTAGCATATGTATTCTTAAATATAATTAAAATATAACAGCTTATGTACGAGGCGTGTTTTTAAAGTAAGTACCGTTTTAATATAACGCCGCTGGAGCGCTGCAGTCGGCACTTAGCGCATGCGCGCTGTGTACCTACATCTGTTGGGAAGCCACAAACGCCATTACGGAGCCAGTCGATTCTGTTTACTGTTGTTTGTGTGTTATTGAAATGCCGCCGCTCATTGAGAATCCCNTCTGTAACATGCGGTATAATAATGAATCATCCGAACTTAAAGAGCTACGTTTATGAGCTGCCATTGTGCCATTTAAAACTGTGATCACTTAGTTGACATGTACAAGGCCAATATTAATGACAGCAAGACAGTTTCAAGTATGAGAATGCATCGTATAAAATGTACAAACATTATGAAAAGTATCCTTTGTGCTCGTTTTAAACAGTGTGTGGCGGCCGAATAATTGTAACCTAGCGCTGCATCTGAAAATCCAGATGATGCTATTAAAACATGTGCTGTTTGTCCGCCATATTCTTCTTCTCTCTCTTGGCTACCCTACTCATGACAAGTGAATGTTCTGTACCGACGCAAGCTTGTAACCGATAGAGCTTTACTCAATAAGTGTAAAACAAAATCTTATACGTGATTGTAAATAAATTTTCATGGTGAGATATAAAGCTTCGGTTATTTTATAAATCAACGAACACTCAAGTGGTGCATCAACCACCACACAGTGTTTGAGAGATAATATAGATGATAATAGAAATAATATAGAAATAAAATAAAAGAAAATATTGCCTGCTGGTCCGAACAAACTTTAATAAAGAATTTTTATATTCGCCAAACCGTATATTAAAATACGTTTAATGTTACAAACATGGTTTTTAATACCATCGTTTTATAAGTTCGAAGAAATCAATTAATATGAAATTTCAGGTATCCAGATATAAAAACATGTATTTCAAATGGAAAAACAAATTATAGTTTAATTGAATAATTTTAATATCGATCGTTCTGCCATAATTAAGACTACGATATTTGCATCTTTCTTATTTTTTTACTCCAGATATTACGAAAATAAAATATTTCATATAACAGGTGGATACAGTAGACTCCCGTATAACACGGTAGATACGTTCCGTGTTATATGAANAAAACTATTTTAGTTTCATTATGTTATATTATTACGGACTATGCGTTTACATTTAATAATGAAAACTTTAATAAAGTGAATATAACGCGTAGTGATATTTTTTTTAATTCAAAAAGTTCTTTTAGCGCCCTCTTGGGCACTAAAGCAGCAGTGTTGCCAAAATAGGGTGCGTTAATAGCGGTCGCTCTGCGTCTCTGCTACTACGGGAGTGCGCCGCTGTTTGTAGGCATTTAGGAACAACGGTGAAAGAAAGAAAGATGGCGGCGCCCGCACTGTAGATAGTATCGTGATTGAGGAATCTATAATTCTAAAATATGAGCTTTTAAAGGCAAAAGAAGAATCCCAATTGTAAAATTTAACCATAAAATGGATTATTTGTTGAAAGATCATTCAAAATAGCCACGAAAAAATTAGAATGCCGGCTAATATCCGAAAAAATTCGAAAAGACACTTACATCACCGCGTGCACTAACTTGCGCTTTCACAACTTCTAAATTTTTATTCATAAAAACCACATAATTGACCCCGAAACGAAACTATCTGAGCCATGGAGGACGCCATGTTGCTTTCCACCGCAAACTACTGCTACAAGCGGCCGTTTTTGCCGTTCGACGGCGCAGTCCAACCAGAATTTAGGAACGCGTTCCGCAGGCATTTTTAAACGGATGTCGCTCGCGCGGAGTTACGCGGAGGAATAAAAGAACGCACCCATAGATATTTTTCATCTAGTTCTAGATTACTGTATTTTTGTTGATCTAGATGTTTAAAATACAGATTTAGATAATGAATGTTAATCTAGATTATTTTTATTTCAGTCTAGATAATTTTAGATATTTTTTAAGTTTAGATATTAAATTTGTCAACTTCAATGTATAGGAAAAAAAAAATTGAACTTTTAACCATGTGCTTATTAGGAGTCATTAGAAGTCATTCAGCTGCTCCACTACTAATGAGTCTTTAATTTTCGGGAGTTGTGACGTATGCCATAATTGAATCATTATCTGATCAATCATTAATTTATCTTTTTGGTCATCAGTGAATATTTCGATCCAGATGTGGAAAGGACATTAGACATTTGTAATCTCCACATTTGCCTCTAGCATATGTATTCTTAAATATAATTAAAATATAACAGCTTATGTACGAGGCGTGTTTTTAAAGTAAGTACCGTTTTAATATAACGCCGCTGGAGCGCTGCAGTCGGCACTTAGCGCATGCGCGCTGTGTACCTACATCTGTTGGGAAGCCACAAACGCCATTACGGAGCCAGTCGATTCTGTTTACTGTTGTTTGTGTGTTATTGAAATGCCGCCGCTCATTGAGAATCCCGCCGACTGCGAAGTGCGTGCCGTTATTCGTTTTCTCAGTGCTAAAGGCTCGAAAGCGGCTGAAATTCATCGCCAAATCAGTGAAGTTTATGGTGAAAGCGTTATGAGTGAAGGAATGGTACGAAAATGGGTTAGGGCCTTTAGTAATGGCCGCACAAACATTCACGATGAGGAACGAAGTGGGCGACCTTCAGTCATTATCGACGATTTGATTGAAAAAGTGGACTGTAGAGTGAAAGAGAACAGACGATTCACGATTTCATCTTTATCTAAAGAGTTTCCTGCAGTTTCAAGAAGTGTTCTCTATGAAATTGTGACCGGACGATTAAATTATCGGAAGTTGTGTTCCCGTTGGGTGCCGAAAATGTTGACGGAGGAGCACAAAACCAAACGTTTGGCCAGTGCATTGACTTTTCTTGAGCGCTACAGTGACGAAGGAGATGATTTTTTAAGTCGTATTGTTACAGGCGATGAAACGTGGGTAGCCTACGTTACACCGGAATCAAAGCAACAATCCATGGAATGGCGACATTCATCATCTCCAAGGAAAGTCAAGTTCAAGCAAACAATTTCTGCTCAGAAAATCATGTGCACGGTGTTTTGGGACAGATACGGAGTGTTGCTTGTTGATTTTTTGCCTCAT
>NW_019384400.1:125336-134320 GCF_000671375.1 Centruroides sculpturatus
GGACTACGGCTGTTTGAAAGGTTTTCTTCCATAAAATTAATTGATTCTAGACTAATTTGACTTAACATTTCCAAATCACGTATAATTTTTTGGGAATAATCCATATAAACTATGCTATAAACAAAAAATTGTAGGATTATTTACTGAGTGTGCACTGTTCGACGACGCCATTGCTTAAGCTTGTTTTCGTCGTAGAGCGGTGCATCGAACGGCGGGCGAGTGTTTTCTGATAAGTTATTTTTCTGCAAAAATTCGCTGAACTTTGGAGACATCATTAATATAAATATAATTTTTATGGCCGTTAAATAATAAATGGTTTTTAGTAGGTCGGCTGCTCGTTCAACTCAACGGTTTGTGCAATGTTTGCTATTGGTCCAGATTCGACCAATCCCGTCGCAACACGAGTCGGCGATGATGTTTTATCGTGTTATACGAGTCTCTTTTAGCGTGTTATACGAATACGATCGCAATTTTTTCGCTGTTATACGAATTTGTGTTATATGAACAGGTGTTTTAGGGGTCTACTGTATATCATTGTAATTAAAAATTTTTTTATTTCAAAACGTATGAGTAATAGCAGTGAGCTATTCTCCGTGTTTGGACTTGATCTGTCAGGTGCCAGAAGACAACTTGGGTTGGAAATCGTATTAGCTCTTTTCTTTTGTCTAAGGCATAGTTTAACACATGTAGAATGAAGTTTGTAATTTGTCATAAATGCAAAAATAAATCATTCTCAAGAGGGATGTTTAGCCACTTAATAAATCTCCTTATCTTTTGTATATTTCAGAGCGTAACTCGCTTCCTAGTCTTTATCATATACAGTGGTGCCTCGTATAACGTACTTAATCCGTTCCAGGTGCACGTCCGTTATACGAAACGCATTTTCCCATAGAAATACATGTTAAAACATATAATTCGTTCCGCAGCATAAAATAACCGTACTGTACCATAAAAAATGAAAATGGAGCAGACACCAATTATGCCGGGTAGTCAGATGTTGTGAGGAGGAGGTGGAAGAACACTTTCTTTACACATTCATACAGATACAGACTTTTTACACATTGCAGCGGGTCTNAAGTGTTGCCATACCGTAAACATAAAATAAAATTAAAATGTTTTTTAATTATATCATTTAAAAACTATTTTAGTTTCATTATGTTATATTATTACGGACTATGCGTTTACATTTAATAATGAAAACTTTAATAAAGTGAATATAACGCGTAGTGATATTTTTTTTAATTCAAAAAGTTCTTTTAGCGCCCTCTTGGGCACTAAAGCAGCAGTGTTGCCAAAATAGGGTGCGTTAATAGCGGTCGCTCTGCGTCTCTGCTACTACGGGAGTGCGCCGCTGTTTGTAGGCATTTAGGAACAACGGTGAAAGAAAGAAAGATGGCGGCGCCCGCACTGTAGATAGTATCGTGATTGAGGAATCTATAATTCTAAAATATGAGCTTTTAAAGGCAAAAGAAGAATCCCAATTGTAAAATTTAACCATAAAATGGATTATTTGTTGAAAGATCATTCAAAATAGCCACGAAAAAATTAGAATGCCGGCTAATATCCGAAAAAATTCGAAAAGACACTTACATCACCGCGTGCACTAACTTGCGCTTTCACAACTTCTAAATTTTTATTCATAAAAACCACATAATTGACCCCGAAACGAAACTATCTGAGCCATGGAGGACGCCATGTTGCTTTCCACCGCAAACTACTGCTACAAGCGGCCGTTTTTGCCGTTCGACGGCGCAGTCCAACCAGAATTTAGGAACGCGTTCCGCAGGCATTTTTAAACGGATGTCGCTCGCGCGGAGTTACGCGGAGGAATAAAAGAACGCACCCATAGATATTTTTCATCTAGTTCTAGATTACTGTATTTTTGTTGATCTAGATGTTTAAAATACAGATTTAGATAATGAATGTTAATCTAGATTATTTTTATTTCAGTCTAGATAATTTTAGATATTTTTTAAGTTTAGATATTAAATTTGTCAACTTCAATGTATAGGAAAAAAAAATTGAACTTTTAACCATGTGCTTATTAGGAGTCATTAGAAGTCATTCAGCTGCTCCACTACTAATGAGTCTTTAATTTTCGGGAGTTGTGACGTATGCCATAATTGAATCATTATCTGATCAATCATTAATTTATCTTTTCGGTCATCAGTGAATATTTCGATCCAGATGTGGAAAGGACATTAGACATTTGTAATCTCCACATTTGCCTCTAGCATATGTATTCTTAAATATAATTAAAATATAACAGCTTATGTATTATTGAAAAGTTTGCTTAATTAGAACTTAAAACTACTTTTAACAGAATTATTGCAAAATGCCGAAATTTAAACAATATCAACAAAAGATTCGTAAGGAGTGGTTAGAAGACAAATTTTTAGAGAGGTCGCGGCCGACGTTATCATCGCGAAAACGTCGGCCGCGACCTCTTTATTAATGAAATGAGTAATGGCGATTCCCTGAGACGAAACTAAAGCTCATTGTATGTATTTTAAGTGCGATCTAAAAGACTCATGCAGAATCAAAGAAACATGGTAGGACAATGCCCTATAAGACTCAATCTCCTCTGACTTCTGTAACATGCGGTATAATAATGAATCATCCGAACTTAAAGAGCTACGTTTATGAGCTGCCATTGTGCCATTTAAAACTGTGATCACTTAGTTGACATGTACAAGGCCAATATTAATGACAGCAAGACAGTTTCAAGTATGAGAATGCATCGTATAATTTGTACAAACATTATGAAAAGTATCCTTTGTGCTCGTTTTAAACAGTGTGTGGCGGCCGAATAATTGTAACCTAGCGCTGCATCTGAAAATCCAGATGGTGCTATTAAAACATGTGCTGTTTGTCCGCCATATTCTTCTTCTCTCTCTTGGCTACCCTACTCATGACAAGTGAATGTTCTGTACCGACGCAAGCTTGTAACCGATAGAGCTTTACTCAATAAGTGTAAAACAAAATCTTATACGTGATTGTAAATAAATTTTCATGGTGAGATATAAAGCTTCGGTTATTTTATAAATCAACGAACACTCAAGTGGTGCATCAACCACCACACAGTGTTTGAGAGATAATATAGATGATAATAGAAATAATATAGAAATAAAATAAAAGAAAATATTGCCTGCTGGTCCGAACAAACTTTAATAAAGAATTTTTATATTCGCCAAACCGTATATTAAAATACGTTTAATGTTACAAACATGGTTTTTAATACCATCGTTTTATAAGTTCGAAGAAATCAATTAATATGAAATTTCAGGTATCCAGATATAAAAACATGTATTTCAAATGGAAAAACAAATTATAGTTTAATTGAATAATTTTAATATCGATCGTTCTGCCATAATTAAGACTACGATATTTGCATCTTTCTTATTTTTTTACTCCAGATATTACGAAAATAAAATATTTCATATAACAGGTGGATACAGTAGACTCCCGTATAACACGGTAGATACGTTCCGTGTTATATGAATTCCGTGTTGTACAAGTCATTTAAATACATGAGCCAATCACAGCCCGACACGTGTGCAGTTTAGAGGCTACAGCTGTTTGAAAGGTTTTCTTCCATAAAAGTAATCGATTCTAAACTAATTTGACTCAACATTTCCAAATCACGTATAATTTTTTGGGAATAATCCATATAAACTATGCTATAAACAAAAAATTGTAGGATTATTTACTGAGTGTGCACTGTTCGACGACGCCATTGCTTAAGCTTGTTTTCGTCGTAGAGCGGTGCATCGAACGGCGGGCGAGTGTTTTCTGATAAGTTATTTTTCTGCAAAAATTCGCTGAACTTTGGAGACATCCTTAATATAAATATAATTTTTATGGCCGTTAAATAATAAATGGTTTTTAGTAGGTCGGCTGCTCGTTCAACTCAACGGTTTGTGCAATGTTTGCTATTGGTCCAGATTCGACCAATCCCGTCGCAACACGAGTCGGCGATGATGTTTTATCGTGTTATACGAGTCTCTTTTAGCGTGTTATACGAATACGATCGCAATTTTTTCGCTGTGTTATACGAATTTGTGTTATATGAACAGGTGTTTTAGGGGTCTACTGTATATCATTGTAATTAAAAATTTTTTTATTTCAAAACGTATGAGTAATAGCAGTGAGCTATTCTCCGTGTTTGGACTTGATCTGTCAGGTGCCAGAAGACAACTTGGGTTGGAAATCGTATTAGCTCTTTTCTTTTGTCTAAGGCATAGTTTAACACATGTAGAATGAAGTTTGTAATTTGTCATAAATGCAAAAATAAATCATTCTCAAGAGGGATGTTTAGTCACTTAATAAATCTCCTTATCTTTTGTATATTTCAGAGCGTAACTCGCTTCCTAGTCTTTATCATATACAGTGGTGCCTCGTATAACGTACTTAATCCGTTCCAGGTGCACGTCCGTTATACGAAACGCATTTTCCCATAGAAATACATGTTAAAACATATAATTCGTTCCGCAGCATAAAATAACCGTACTGTACCATAAAAAATGAAAATGGAGCAGACACCAATTATGCCGGGTAGTCAGATGTTGTGAGGAGGAGGTGGAAGAACACTTTCTTTACACATTCATACAGATACAGACTTTTTACACATTGCAGCGGGTCTTTTTTTTTTGTTTTTTAATCGGAGTCAGATTCAGGAGAGGCTACCGGAACTTGCAGGGTCAACTTCTCTTGTTCCATCCTTTGTTTTTTGCCCGCTGGCTTCTTGAAAAACATGACCAAGGTGGTCTGTTTCTCTTTCTTCTTTAACACCTGTCGGAAATGACGGACAAAGGTGTCATCGTAGAGATCATTGATCCTGTTGGCCTCAGCTCTGTTTGGATAATGAGTGTTGGTAAACTCCTGAACCTCTCCCCATTCGACAAGAAAGTTTTTGTCAACTTTCACTCCTGATGATTTCTTGCTTTGTTTCAATTGAAATCACCTTTCTGTTTTTTTAGAAGCCATGATGCATTATAAATGACTTAACTTGCCAGATTATATGATACGAATAATTCTTTATTAATTAAGATCACTAAACACTTCTACGAGCTACTCTCGCTCCGTTTGTTTTTTACAACCTCTTTTCGTCCCGCCACCTCGGCATCTACACAATTACATTTCGTTTATTTGAATCGTCAACATATACTGTATTACATTACATTTAATGTTTATTTAAATCATCAACATATATTACATTACATTTCTACTTCAGATATACTAATAATACATTCTAATAATACTAATATATCCTAAAAATAGCAGATTGTCATTGGCAACGGCAAAAGAGTGGAAACATCATTCGCACTTGTTCGAAGAAAGTGCATTGTTCGTCTCACGTAACTGCCGAACGGAAAGTCCGTTGTTCGCAGCAAGTCCTTTGCTCGAGTCTCGTAACGGTCAAACAGAAAGTCCGTTATTCGCAGCGTCCGTTATTCGAGGCGTACGTTATACGAGGCACCACTGTATCCGTAAAATTCAGGCACCTTAATTTAACAAAATTTCACTTTTATTCTTAGATTATAAAGTGTCGCTCAAATAAATGTAACAAGGTAGACGAAAAGAGGTTACTAGACTTGAAGTCAATTCATTTTTCGGTTCGAACGATCATCATAAAATCGAAATTTTTATTCATCTTTATTCGGACACGAAACACGAGAATATTACATTTTTGAATACATATTACTGTTAACATGAATGTATATGCAAGGAATGATCCGCTGTTCAGCGACAGAGAGGCGCAAAAATCACGAAATTCGGTGAAAAATCCGAACGTTTTACATTAAATTTCGTGGCGACGCAACAATATAACTCTGACAATTTGTTGCGAGCGGTCGATTATTGTTATTACGAACAGTTGGATTTTTGGTTCGTGCGAATTAAATTAACGTTTTTATTAAAATTTAAAATTGTTTGATTTTTATTTAAAATAAAAGATATATATTTTTAAAAAAGTATATGTTTAAGGGGCGGCAATTTGTCTTTTTGTCCGGTGCGACATAAATGCTAGAGCGGGTTCTGCTAGATAGAACATTGTCCATCATCCTGGAAACAAAGCAGGAGAACAAGCAATATTTCAGAAACAAATCCTGCCGATCGTCCAAAAGATAAAGAATAACTTTACCCATTTAAAGAATATTCTTTACCTATGCAGATCACCAACCATATGACAACTTAGGATAAAGGTTTGGCTTGATGTTTGATGGGGTAAGACAGCACAACTCGTGTGCGATGTCCCCGGAGACGTTCTATGGGAATCTAGCCCCTATTTGGGTAGTATTAAATACGTGGAGAAAACTCAAAAAATTCCACGCAGCCAGCCCGTTGGTAAGGCGCGAACACACGATAAACTACCAGCGTTCAGTGGTTTTATCTACTCGGCTACTAGTGGGCAAAATATAAAAGCGTTTGATCTTCCCTCGGGTATTCAGCCAAGCACCCTTCTAGCCTAACAACTAGTAAACTATTAATATTTAGCCTTCCAGCTAGTCGGCAACGAGATTATCCAATCATCTTGGCTACTCCATCGCCTTTTGATATATAACGGGATGCAGTATGTACTGTACAGTACAGTTGCACATATTATCGTAATAAGAATTTCTGTAAAATATGAGATTGAATAGAAAAAAAATTTAAAAAACCATCCGTCGAGGCGGATTTGAACCACCGACCTATGGATTTCAGTAAGATTAACCTCTACAGTCCACCGCTCTACCAGCTGAGCTATCGACGGAACAGAAACGAGTTCTTAGAAAATTATATATACATTTTTAATGAGGTCATTCCTTCGCTTGTATAAAGCTTCTGTGTATTTTTCGGGGAGAGTGATCGACCGGATACGTCGACTCCCTCACCGTCCCTCACCACCCGGCCACTCCTATTGTGGACCTGGCCGAACCCATAATGGGCTTGCTAAAAGAGGCTCTCTTCTTTTTTTTAAATTCTTTCCGCGGGGCGGAAAGTTTTAAAAAAAAGTATGTTAGAAAGGTTATAGATTTCTTAATGGAATGAAATTTGCATTTTTACTGCCATACATAAAGCAAAGCTTTTATCGTACCTTAAAATTTATACTTTGTGTATCTGTGATGTTTTAGTCAAATTTGCATTCTACCGTTCATGACACTAAAAAAGTACAGTTACAATCTTCAGTGTTAATTACGACCCATATATTATTTGATATCAATGCAGAAACATTAAATAATAGAATGAATGACCTCATTAAAGATTTATATATTATTTTCTAAAAGCTTGTTTCCGTTCCGTCGATAGCTCAGCTGGTAGAGCGGTGGACTGTAGAGGTAGTGCTTACTGAAATCCATAGGTCGGTGGTTCAAATCCGCCTCGACGGAGGATATTAATTTTTATTTTTCGCCTTTTTTAAAGTCCGATATTTTACAAAAATTTTCTGCATTATTTACTGTGGTGTATAAATAAGACATACTTAGCGTACATATGTTTCTTGAAATGTGACGTGGACGATGGATCAACTTTATTTATAGATAAAAATTCTTTTATAATTACAGCAGAAGAAAAAAAATATATATGTTTAAAAGAAAATATCTAGAAAAGATATAAATAATTAGTCTAATAGAATAAACTGTATAAAAGAGAATGAAATTGTAGGAAAATTTTCTTAAAAATTAAGCGTATTTTGACGTAAATAATTTTCGCCTTAGGCTCATTGTAATGCGGAAGAACATCCCATTTAAAATCACAACACATTGAGACAAGGTTATGCTGGGCAAGCAAACACGTTGTAGAAAAACAATGGAAAGGTGTTAGTTTAGTGATGAAAAAAAGTAGAATTTAGATGGCCGTGATGTGTGGGCCTTTTAGTGGCATGATATTAGAAAAGAACCTAGAACATATTTCAGTACACATCAAGGAGGAGGAAGAATTATGGTTTGAGCAGGATTTGGATATGGTGGGAAAACTTCAATTGCATTTATTTCTGGACAACAAAGCTCAGAACTTTATCAACAGTATCTTTAACTTCATACAAAGGGTGCATATACTTTTGGGATCAAACTGATCCAAGATCACTTCGATCACTGATCCAAGATCACTTCGATCGTACAAATCGTGTATAGAAACGAACTACTGTGATCCGATCGATCTCTATTTGCGTATACAAACGTCATCTAGGATCAACTGGATCTCGATCAAACTAATCCTAGCGGAGGGTAGGATCGTTTGGATCGGATAAAAGAGATTAAAGATGGCGGCTTCCATGATCGAAGTTAAGCTGACAGTGCATTTCTTCCTTTTCCTATTACTATTTCTTTTGATTGTAATAAAACTGAATCCTTCAGATATACTAATAATACATTCTAAGAATACTAATATATCCTAAAAATAGCAGATTGCCATTGGCAACGGCAAAAAGTGGAAACATCATTCGCACTTGTTCGAAGAAAGTGCATTGTTCGTCTCACGTAACTGCCGAACGGAAAGTCCGTTATTCGCAGCGTCCGTTATTCGAGGCGTACGTTATACGAGGCACCACTGTATCCGTAAAATTCAGGCACCTTAATTTAACAAAATTTCACTTTTATTCTTAGATTATAAAGTGTCGCTCAAATAAATGTAACAAGGTAGACGAAAAGAGGTTACTAGACTTGAAGTCAATTCATTTTTCGGTTCGAACGATCATCATAAAATCGAAATTTTTATTCATCTTTATTCGGACACGAAACACGAGAATATTACATTTTTGAATACATATTACTGTTAACATGAATGTATATGCAAGGAATGATCCGCTGTTCAGCGACAGAGAGGCGCAAAAATCACGAAATTCGGTGAAAAATCCGAACGTTTTACATTAAATTTCGTGGCGACGCAACAATATAACTCTGACAATTTGTTGCGAGCGGTCGATTATTGTTATTACGAACAGTTGGATTTTTGGTTCGTGCGAATTAAATTAACGTTTTTATTAAAATTTAATTCATACAATTTCTCAA
>NW_019384400.1:136800-140227 GCF_000671375.1 Centruroides sculpturatus
GGGTGCATATACTTTTGGGATCAAACTGATCCAAGATCACTTCGATCGTACAAATCGTGTATACAAACGAACTACTGTGATCCGATCGATCTCTATTTGCGTATACAAACGCCATCTAGGATCAACTGGATCTCGATCAAACTAATCCTAGCGGAGGGTAGGATCGTTTGGATCGGATAAAAGAGATTAAAGATGGCGGCTTCCATGATCGAAGTTAAGCTGACAGTGCATTTCTTCCTTTTCCTATTACTATTTCTTTTGATTGTAATAAAATCGGAACAAGATCCTTCAGTAAATTTTCGAAAGTAAGTCGACTTACTCGAAAGTGTTCTTTAAAAACATTTGGCCTATATTCTAATGCAACCTCTGAAACATAGTTATTTTGCATACCGAATTTTTTTTTCTTACTTTTATATTGTGTTAAATAATTAACCAAAATTAATTCTTCTTCCTCGGATTCTGAATCCAATTCCGATAATATTTCTAAAATGATTCCTAAACTTGCCGCCATCTTCGATCCTACTGTTATACTTTCCGCCATGACAGAAGCTATCTGTATCACGTGACAAGGACTGATCCGATTTTACAGATCGATCTATACAAAACGAAAAGTATATGCACCCAAAGACTACGTTTTACATTCGTAATTACTTTGCTATGGAAAGTCATGATATCGGAGACGTCAAATATTCGTTTCGACATCAAAAGCCGTAATAATGGTGTCAAAAACTTTCATTATATACAGTTTTGGTATCGGTGTCAATGTCATTTTTAATAAAACAATATTTCGGTTTTTAAACGCAGACTTAGCAGTGCATTACGGATTTATTTTATTACTAATTATTCTAAAGTTACTTTCATTATAAACATTCTGAAGGAATTATTATCACATTACAGCAGACCCCTATAAAACGGGTTCGTATAATACGGATTTGTATAACACGGCGAAAGAATTGCGAACGTATTCGTATAACACGCTAAAAGAGACTCGTATAACACGATAAAACATCATCGCCGACTCGTGTCGCGACGGGATTGGTCGAATCTGGACCAATAGCGGATATTGCACAAACCGTTGAGTTTAAACAAGCAGCGGATATACTAAAATCCATTTATTATTTAACGGCCATAAAAATTATATTTATATTAATGATGTCTCCAAAGTTCAGCGAATTTTTTGCAGAAAAATAATTTATCAGAAAACACTCGCCCGCCGTTCGATGCACCGCTCTACGACGAAAACAAGCTTAAGCAATGGCGTCGTCGAACGGTGCACACTCAGTAAGTAATCCTACAATTTTTTGTTTATAGCATAGTTTATATGGATTAATCCCAAAAAATTATACGTGTTTTGTAAATGTTGAGTCAAATTAGTCTAGAATCGATTAATTTTATGGAAGAAAACCTTTCAAATAGCCGTAACCGCTAAACTGCACACGTGTCGGGCTGTGATTGGCTCGTGTATTTAAGTGACTCGTACAACACGGAATTCATATAACACGGAACGTATCTACTGTGTTATAGGGGTCTACTGTATAGTGATAGCAATAGTGAAAAACGTCCTTATGGATTCTCTATAGTGAAGAAATAAATGAAAGATAAATTGGAAAATAATTCTTTAGATATCTTTCAAATTATTATTCAAAGCAAGTGGCAGGTGTTGAATTTTTTCAACACCTTTAAATGGTATCTGTGGAAAATGCTCTAACTCGGAGCGAGGCGAAGCTGAGCAACGACTAACACTTGACTTGATGCATCCCTTGTCAACATTATAACTCTAGAATAACGGTCGGCAACCCGTGGTCCGCGAGAAAATTTGAGTGGTCCGTGGAGAAATTTGAACATTGATCAACCGAAAATTAAGCGAAGTATTACGAAAGAAATGCAAAATGCTTAGTTGCTTTTTTCACTCATTGGGGTTTTTAATTCAAATCTAAAACCAAAAACGAAGCGACTGTTATCAATAAATAATGAACAATAAACAATATTGTGAGTGCGATTGTCGTTATTCGAATCTAAAACTAAAACCAAAGTGACTGTTATCAATAAATAATGAACAATAAACAATATTGTGAGTGCGATTGTCGTTATTCGAATCTAAAACTAAAACCAAAGTGACTGTTATCAATAAATAATGAACAATAAACAATATTGAGAGTGCGATTGTTGTCCTTCGAGGAAAAGCGCGAAGAATCCATAAACTTGTTTCAAAGAAGCAGTAATGAACTTTAGGCTTGCATTAATTTGTTATAATTAAACATGTGAGTTTCATATTAATATAGTAAAATTGAACTTTTATTATCATTATTGTACAGATTTTGTATCGTTTAAAAAAATTCATGATAATGGTCCGCGGAATTCAAAATTGTGACTTTAGTGGTCCGTGAGGTGAGAAAGGTTGCCGACCGCTGCTCTAGAATGAGTTGTCTGATCGTGACGAAATTTTCTAGGACGACTCACCATCTCTCAAGGATGAACTGACTAAAATTTCAACTTTCAAAAATGATCCATTTTTGTAGAACTGGAGATAGAGGTCAAAACGAAGGTGACTCAGCTCTTGGTCTCTCCAAGTATTTGAATCTCTCAGTTAATGCCAGAATCATGCCGAGAGTCAACTTATGGGTGCAAGGAGGTCTCGTCAATGGTTCATTAAGAACTATACGCTACATTATATATGCTCCTAATGCTCGCCCTCCAGCTCTTCCTCTGTTTACTTTAGTGGAATTCGATAGCTATCAGGGACCTTTCATCTATGGTAATCCGTTTCCAATAATCCCCATAACACGCTCTTCGAACGATGGCAGCATATTATGATCTCGCAGTCAGTTTCCCCTTATCTTAGCATACTCGGTGACTATACATAAATCACAGAAATTAACTCTTCCAAAAATCAAAATAGATATAGGTAAAAAGAGATAGCTATCGGTCTTACCTATGTTGCATTCAGTCGAGTGAAGAAATAACTGACAGTATATTTAAACAGTTACAATAAAGATCGCTAAGAGTCAATCTAAGTCCAAGGACCATAGTGATAGACAGAATTTCATGATACGTTGGTACAGCAATTAATTAATGGCTTATTCTGACCTTATCTTTGTACCTTTAAATGATACAATAGAAATCAAATATATTGTTGAGAACGAATGATTCTTTCTCTTTTTTTCCCCTCATAATCTAGAAAATAAAGGTGCGAGCAGCCTCGCTCCGACTACACGCTGATACAGCATTACATAACCAGTGCTGATATTCGAAATATTTAACAAAGGGTTCGCTAACAAAATTTTTCCTTAACAATTTTTTTTTTTCGCTCAAATGGTGCATTAGCAACATTAGCGCAAAAACTGACCTTAAGATATCCATATAAATAAAAAAGATGCGTTTGCAAAATTAAGTCAGTTAAAATTTAACATTGTTTATGCCAGAACTA
>NW_019384400.1:142646-245899 GCF_000671375.1 Centruroides sculpturatus
TTTTTTTTCGCTCAAATGGTGCATTAGCAACATTAGCGCAAAAACTGACCTTAAGATATCCATATAAATAAAAAAGATGCGTTCGCAAAATTAGTCAGTTAAAATTTAACATTGTTTATGCCAGAACTATATTTTTTTTATAAATAATAAAAAAGAGTGTTCAAAATGGTTTATTTTGTACATATTTTAATATTTTTCATTCAAAATATTTTATAAACATAAAAATTGGCTTTTTTTAATCAGAAAAAGTCATAGGGAAAGCAGTTAAACAAGAAAAACTTTTCTAAATCATTTATTTTATCGTTAGGTATTATTATAATAATAGATGTCATCGTCTCTCGAAATACAATATCTTTCTTATTTCGCTGTTGATAGTCCAACAGGTGCTCCGCAGCCATCTTGTATTTTTTCGCGCGCGCGGGATTGTGGGATCTCTCTTATGATTGGATCTAGTTTCGAGAACTCTCGAGTCGATCGCGATTGAACCTCGTTTTAGTCGAGATTGAAACGGTCGATGGAGGTTGCACTAGGCGAACAGAGTATAAGGCTCTAGTTTAGTAGTGTTACAGAGTATAATACGTATATTTTAATATATTAAAAAAAAAAACAAAATCACTGAGTTACGTGCGTTTAACAACGGGTTCGGAAAACTTTGAAAATGTTAACAACGGGTTCGGCCGAACCTGTGCGAACCCGCTGAATATCACCACTGTAAAGTACATAACTAATTTAGACGAATTAAATATTTTAACAAATGAGAACGCATTTATCTATGATCGTACCGAATTGTACCGAATTTCATACCATGATACCAAATGCTAAGGAGACAGCAAAAACGATTCTGTATATACCGCAGTCGACTCCATTTGGTTGTTTCTTTATTCTCGGAAAGTTCAGAGATACAGAATCAGTACTAGACTGAAAGAACACATAGCAGACCTAAAATACAATAGAATAAATTCTGCATTTTACGAACATTGTACTATAAACAACTGTAATATAGATAAAGATAACGTAGAAATACTGCATAAAGGAAAATTAACGTACAACAGGAAGTTTAAAGAAACCATAGAAATCATGAAAAGTAAAAACAGTATAAATACAATATCGTACCGAACATTCTAGTTCGGTAAATCTTAAGTCTTAAAATAAACGAAAACTGGATTAATATATTATAAATAATATTTTTATAATAATATTTTTTTCTTTTTTTTCTTCTATCGAACGTCATACATGGCAACACTTGAGATACCAGCGCATAAGAAAAAATAAAAAGGGGGTGGAAGGTAAAAAGGGGGAGGAAACAGCTAAAAATTTTTTACAGTTGTGTTGTATCGAAATATGCCTATAAGAGAAGATTTTAGAATATTTTAACCTTTTAATTTATAATATATACTAGTTTTACAAAGATTAAAGCGGATTTTACATGTTTGTAAATTATACAAAGTGTAACCAAAAGGTACAGTACGTCTATATATCGTTTATGTACTCATTGTTTTATGTAAATTCTCTACTGTAATAAGTTAAATATAGATATTGTATTTTAGTTGACTGAAGAGGGGCAAAGCCCGAAACGAGTACAAAACAATGTACCGTATCAACTCAACTAATAAAGGAATTTGATGGAAAATTTGCCATGTGTCTTTGGAATAAAACACAATACTAGTGTTTACTACGCCACAAATATAAAACAGGACACGGTTTCAAAAAGAAAATCAAAAAAGAATCAGTACTAATCAAACGGCTAGAGGCTTTGTAACGCACAGCCGGATTGTTAATTTAGCCGCAAAATTAACAATCCGGCTGTGACATATATAGACAGCTCTTTTCAGAGATCCATCACAGTAATAGGATTTCAATTCAAATACATACGGATAGATCTAAATCAGGGAACTACTTCCTACAATTTCATTCTGTTTTATACAGTTTATATCTATTCTATTAGACTAATTATTTATATCTTTTCTAGATATTTTCTTTTAAACATATATTTTTTTTCTTTTGCTATAATTATAAAAGAATTTTTATCTATAAATAAAGTTGATCCATCGTCCACGTCACATTTCAAGAAACATATGTACGCTAAGTATGTCTTATTTATACACCACAGTAAANACAGAGTATAATACGTATATTTTAATATATTAAAAAAAAAAACAAAATCACTGAGTTACGTGCGTTTAACAACGGGTTCGGAAAACTTTGAAAATGTTAACAACGGGTTCGGCCGAACCTGTGCGAACCCGCTGAATATCACCACTGTAAAGTACATAACTAATTTAGACGAATTAAATATTTTAACAAATGAGAACGCATTTATCTATGATCGTACCGAATTGTACCGAATTTCATACCATGATACCAAATGCTAAGGAGACAGCAAAAACGATTCTGTATATACCGCAGTCGACTCCATTTGGTTGTTTCTTTATTCTCGGAAAGTTCAGAGATACAGAATCAGTACTAGACTGAAAGAACACATAGCAGACCTAAAATACAATAGAATAAATTCTGCATTTTACGAACATTGTACTATAAACAACTGTAATATAGATAAAGATAACGTAGAAATACTGCATAAAGGAAAATTAACGTACAACAGGAAGTTTAAAGAAACCATAGAAATTATCGATCCTCTAGAACACATTTTCGATTAATAACATTTTTATTTTTATTTTGTCATCCATAAAAAACTTTTATGATAAAAAAATGAAGACATTGCTGATATTTCCGATCAAGATCAACTAAAAATCTTGTAAGATGATGATACTTTGTAAAAGAAAAGTCCTCGATTAACTAGTTAATATTAACAGTACTTTTAATTGTGCTTGTTAGTTAATTATTGATTGAAAATAAAGTATCGATTGATTTAATAAACATATTTCTCTTAGTGTAACGAAAAAGAATAGTATGCTTTTGCTAACTTCTGGAATCTAATCCCACATTTTGCATTAGTCCTGTGTTTCGTATATCACGGATTCGCATAACACGGCACTTTTTCGGAATTGTATCTACTGCGTTATACGGTGGATACCTGTAATTGAAGTTGATGGTTTTGCCTCTAGCGGAAAGCAAGGGAAGTGAATGTTATCGTTTTTTCGTAAAAACAAAAACAATTGTGAATGAATTTACGAAATAATAAAAAAGCTGACAGTGTTGTTGTTGGACTTTTCCGCATTATTATTTTTCATCCCTAATAATTTTACCATTACCTTTACAAGCTTTCAGGTTAGTTCGGGAGATATTAATTTAAGGGGATAATGGACCGTATTTCCGGAACCAATGGTCCAATTTTCCTGAACATTTCTAAAAACGTTTTCTCTTAATACACATACCTCCTTGCAAAATATGAAAATATAAATTTAAAAAAATTCTTACAGTTTTAATTATTTCTGTATGCCTTTCTGAAGAAACATTACTTCACTCCCCTNTGCTATAATTATAAAAGAATTTTTATCTATAAATAAAGTTGATCCATCGTCCACGTCACATTTCAAGAAACATATGTACGCTAAGTATGTCTTATTTATACACCACAGTAAATAATGCAGAAAATTTTTGTAAAATATCGGACTTTAAAAAAGGCGAAAAATAAAAATTAATATCCTCCGTCGAGGCGGATTTGAACCACCGACCTATGGATTTCAGTAAGCACTACCTCTACAGTCCACCGCTCTACCAGCTGAGCTATCGACGGAACGGAAACAAGCTTTTAGAAAATAATATATAAATCTTTAATGAGGTCATTCATTCTATTATTTAATGTTTCTGCATTGATATCAAATAATATATGGGTCGTAATTAACACTGAAGATTGTAACTGTACTTTTTTAGTGTCATGAACGGTAGAATGCAAATTTGACTAAAACATCACAGATACACAAAGTATAAATTTTAAGGTACGATAAAAGCTTTGCTTTATGTATTGCAGTAAAAATGCAAATTTCATTCCATTAAGAAATCTATAACCTTTCTAACATACTTTTTTTTAAAACTTTCCGCCCCGCGGAAAGAATTTAAAAAAAAGAAGAGAGCCTCTTTTAGCAAGCCCATTATGGGTTCGGCCAGGTCCACAATAGGAGTGGCCGGGTGGTGAGGGACGGTGAGGGAGTCGACGTATCCGGTCGATCACTCTCCCCGAAAAATACACAGAAGCTTTATACAAGCGAAGGAATGACCTCATTAAAAATGTATATATAATATATAATTTTCTAAGAACTCGTTTCTGTTCCGTCGATAGCTCAGCTGGTAGAGCGGTGGACTGTAGAGGTTTATCTTACTGAAATCCATAGGTCGGTGGTTCAAATCCGCCTCGACGGATGATTTTTTAAAATTTTTTTCTATTCAATCTCATATTTTACAGAAATTCTTATTACGATAATATGTGCAACTGTACTGTACATACTGCATCCCGTTATATATCAAAAGGCGATGGAGTAGCCAAGATGATTGGATAATCTCGTTGCCGACTAGCTGCGTTGCATTTACAATAAAAGATAATTTTTTAAAACTCTTTTCGCCTTCCGTCCTGTGGGTACTAATAAGAGGCCTTCTTAGAGAAGGCCTCTTATGGGTTCGGCCAGACCCACAATGGGGCGGCCGGATGGGACTCGACATATCCAGACGGATAAACTCTTAGGGATTTTTCGGCCCGTCCGGGTTCGAACCCAGATCTCCCAGAGCGCTAGGCTGCCACCTTGTCTTCCTGGCGATTTGGCCGTTCAAAACAAAAGAATAAGGTTCGTTGATGTTTCTTGGAAAAAAGTCATATGGGTTAAGCTGCGCCACGCCAAATGGTAAAACCGTAAAAATAAATAAATATAGATTATATATAAAATTGAATATACATAATATAAAATATTAACAAAATAACAATAACAATCATATAAAACTGTACAAATGAACAAAAAATAACAACACGGTATTTAAAAACAAACTAAAATAAATAATCAAATCTGTTTATACATGTTAGTGACTTTCAGAAAGTCCAGAAGCCTATCGAGATTTGGTCTCGGGCCCAAAATTTTCAACAAACTTGCATTTCTAAAATGCTGGTTACGACTTCTCTCAATTACAGAGCAATTGTATAGTATGTGTTTCAACACTTAAAGTACTAGCATATGGGTTGGTCTTTACCCTTCAAAAGGTATTGATAAGTCAACCGAGTATGACTGATTTTTCGGTTTTGTTTGAGTTATGGCAACGCAACACTTGGGCGATCTGCCTAGGGGATGCCTTCCGGGAAGTCTTTTTAAGGAAACTGACCCCTATTTGGGCGTTATAGACGTGAAGCAATCCTGGAAAACTGGAGAATGCCCATCCGAGCGAGGCGCGAACCCACGACTGAACTCCCAGTGTTCAGGGAACGAAGACCGGTTGGTCACTGGTGAGCCGGTATGTCTGATTCTCAAACGAGTAAGAATTACCTCAGGTCTCCTGTCGTAAACTTCATTAGGTGTTCAATTTGCTATCAGAGGCTTGATTGTGTATAGTTTGTTGTGAATTTGTTCATTCCACATATTCTGTCATATCTCTGCTAGTCGTTTTTTAACCACTGGCTCCAAGTCGCCGCGTTCAACAGGCATTGAATAAACTGTAATTGCTCAGCACTTGAGAGGAGTCGTAGGCAGCATTTTAGAAATGCAAGTTTGTTGCAAATTTTGGGCCCGAGACCAAATCTCGATAGGCTACCGGACTTTCTGAAAGTCACTAACATGTATAAACAGATTTGATTACAGTAGAGCGTCGTTTATCCGAATCAATTGGGGACTGGGGTTGTTCGGATAACTTATTTTTCGGATAACCGATTATGTATGAAAAATATATTAACCTATCCCATGTTGAAATCTTTCTCCGTTGCGTGTCGCTTCGCGTTGAATTTTCGTCGATGTTAAGCCTAACGAAAACTTTTTAAAATAATAATCGTGGCTATTGTATCGTTAAAAATTATTTTTTTTATTTTGTACAAACAAAATAAATATATTGAAAAATATAAAAACCAAAAAATTATACTTTAGAAGTTGATCTAGTATCAAAAACGTTCGATTCAGCACCACACACAGTCCTCAGAACAATGCCACTTGATCGCTTCGCTAGTAAGCGATCAAGTGGCCTTGATCAGAAAAACACCACACAAAAGTGCCAGTCTGCCAGCTAAAAGACACACAAACAAAAAAAAAAAATATATTGGAATTGCCCAAGATAAAGATTGCAGCGCCACAGCACTAGCCAAAATTTAAATTTGCCGACTGGAATGCTTTCTGATAACCGACGTTCCGGATAACCGACTTTCGGATAAACGACGTTCTACTGTATTTATTTTAGTTTATTTTTAAATGCCATGTTGTTATTCTTTGTTTATTTGTAGAGTTT
The DNA here is from genome assembly GCF_000671375.1 of Centruroides sculpturatus. NCBI lineage: Eukaryota > Metazoa > Arthropoda > Arachnida > Scorpiones > Buthidae > Centruroides > Centruroides sculpturatus. The sequence goes on from NW_019384400.1 coordinate 149,019, forward strand.
TATATGATTGTTATTGTTATTTTATTAATATTTTATATTATGTATATTCAATTTTATATATAATCTATATTTATTTATTTTTACCGTTTTACCATTTGACGTGGCGCAGCTTAACCCATATGGCTTTCTCCGCGTTTCTTTATGCAGTGAGAGTGTAGCGAAATGACGTCACGAGCAGTATTGGCCAATTAGAAACCAGTTTTAGTGTGTTCGCAGTAAAGCGCTTCTCAAGCGCCGCATAAAGAAACGCGGGGTTTTTTCCAAGAAAACATCAACGAACCTTATTCTTTTGTATTGAACGGCCGGATTGCTAGGCGGTCAAGATGGCAGCCTAGCGGTCTGGGAGACCCGAGTTCGAATCTGGACGGATCGAAAAATCCCCAGGAGTTTATCCGTCTGGATATGTCGAGTCCCATCCGGCCGCCCCATTTTGGGCCTGGCCGAACCCATAAGAGGCCTTCTCTAAAAGGCCTCTTATTAGTGCCCACAGGGCGGAAAACGGAAAGAGTTTTAAAAAAAATTCTCTTGTTTTGTAAATAAAACTTTCTTTTTATTCGGTTGTGAAAAAAAGTTAAAAAAAACTATTTTATTTTAATATTTTAAAAATATCTGAATAAAGAAGTGCATTAATAATTTAATTTATTATAGTAAATTTTTTAAAAGTTATAAAATTAAAAATTTGATTATTTTTCTTTCAATTACTAAATATATCTTATTTGGTCTGGCAACACTTATCTTTCAAAACAAACTACACGTGATAAACCGCGCAACATGGATTTTTCTTTGGACGATAATGATTGGGAAGCTGATAGAAAAACTGAAATTTTGAACAAAAAATTGTTTAATGAAGAACAAATTGAAATAAAGAAAAAGTCTCATAAACGTTGCAGGTCTCTGAAAAGTGAAAAATCGACTTTCGAATGTAATGTACCGGTATGTCTTATTAGTTAATATCTATCCATATTTTTGAAGATCAATATGTGAATTAAATTTGCAAAATATTTATAAACTAAATTGCAAAAATAAAAATTTTTATTAAGATTTTAAACTATTTTCGAATAAGAAGTTTTCAAGAATTTCGTAGTCAAAATTAATTGTCGTAAATGAAATCGATGTTATAGATTACATGTTATGGAAATTAAACCTGTATCACTCGTTCCTTGATTTATCGTTTTTTCTTCATCTATTTGTCAAAATTTTTAGTCTTGAAGAATGCTATTTTCAGGCTGATTGCGTTATTGGTAGCCTTCAATGGTAGTAACTGTTTTTGATGTTTTTTATAGTCTCCAAACAAAAACTTCTGAGATGTAAAAGAAATTGTGCCAAGTAAAAAATTAGGTTAGACTGAAGCAAAAGGTATCCAGCTAAAAAACATCTTAAACTTAATATTAACAAGTAGACAGATATATCTAGATGTAATTTGACACGCTGAATCAATTGGTATTAAAACAAAATTACTTACGATCAACCATTTAAAAGTTACGAACGATTTTTTATTTCTGGCTATTTGCTTCGTTTAAAAACAACTTTATTAAGAAACACGCAGGCACTCATCGATATTAACAAAACAAATTACTTTAATTCACCATAATACATTCCATCTACAAGAAAAAGTGACATTAAAAATGCCAAAATGGTGTCATTAGCCTGCGAACATGACACGAGTGTAGGGACAATGATGCAGAGAAATTTTCCCTGACTGGTGGGGAACATGTTGAGCATGACGTCACTCCCACAATTCCCTACACACACATGTGCAGTAACAGAAATAGTTGATACAAAAATATAATCATAGTAGAACCTCGATTATCCGGACCTCTATTATCTGGATTTTCGATTATCCGGATTGTTCAAAATAAACAAAAATTTTACGAATTTGCTGATTTGCACTTGGCGAATTATGATACTGTTTATGTACGTGATGGAATGCATAACTTTTTTTTGTTTCAACAACGTCTCACCCGGCACAGTGGCCGTAAACTCTTAAATATATTTTGCGTCGTAATAAAAATATAAGTTGACATACGTATTTATAAATAATTTATATTCAAATTACATCATTTTCATGACCAAGGGCGGTGTAAGGCATGGGCAACGTGGGCCACCGCCTATGCCTCGCGCCTTGAAGGTTTATGCATTACTTAAAAGCCGAGAACGCGACAAAAAAATTTTTCTCATCATTAAACGATAAATAGTTTGTCAAATTTTTATTCATAAAAAGCAGTTGAAACTGCTTTTTATTTTATAAAATCCGTCTTCTTGAGCCACCAGAGGGCCTTTTAAACAATAGGTAGTCTGTTAGCACTGGTCAGTAGTAGACCAAATTCAATACAAACATTTGTTTCTTGAAAATTTGATCACAATTTAAATACAGTATTTATTTTTAATATTACTGATATCTCATCGAAAAGAAAACGTGTTGTATTATCATTAAAAGACAAATTAAAGTATTTGTTTTGATTATCCGGATTTTTCCTTATCCGGACTACCTTCATACCCAATTAGTCCGGATAATCGAGGTTCTACTGTATTATATATTATTTAAAACAAAATTAAAAATTTACTAACATTTAGTTTTTCCCAAGTTACTTTGTAACAACATTAATGTCTTTTCCAGATATTGGCTGTTCTGTACTCTGCCATCAGAACTGAAGCAAAAGGTCTCCAGCTATAATTGCATTTTGCAATCAGAAATTGATAAAACGTTTATTCTATAGCTAATATTTCTGCAAAATAAATAGCCCATACTTTCTGCTAGGACATGAAACTAATATAATCAAAATTTCATCTGGATTGGACAAAAATTGCAGGAGTTATAAGGAATTCACACACACACACACACAACGGCTTTTATATTAGTAATAAGTAGGGTTACCATAATTGTTAAAGGCAAACTACAGACAGATTAGTATTAAAAATACTTAGGCAGAGAGGCAAAATAAAAGGAATTTATTCATATTTTTCAACCTAGTACAGTGGAACCCCGGTTAACGAACGTCCTGGTTAACGAACTTTTATTTTGCTAAAATTTTGTCTTGGATAACGAACATAACAGTATTTTGTGTCAAATTTTAGTTGGTGTTAGGCATGCACGAGTTAAGCATTGCTTTTCCAAATGTTTGTGCTATACTTCTTTTTTCAGTTTTGTGATTTATATATTTAATCAGTATGGCACCCAAGAAAGAAAAAAGTCATAGTGACAATAGGAAACGACAACGCAATATGAACGACAATGCACTATCGCATTTGAGAAAAATTTTGATTTAAAGAGTAAGACAATCAACTTTAGATCAATTTCTTGTTCCTTATGGAAAGGGTTTGTTTGTTAAGTTATCACAATGCAACACTTGGGCGATCAGCCTAGGGGGAATGCCTTCTGGGAGGTGTTTTTAAGGGAAACTGGCTCCTATTTAGGCATTACAGATGTGGAGAAAACCCAGAAAACTCCACGTGGCCAGCCCGTCTAAGTGAGGTGCGAACCCACAAACGAACTCCCCGTGTTCAAGGTACGAAGACCACTTAGCCACTGGTGGGTTTTTTACCAAAAGAGACTTTGACTCAAAGAATCTTCCGATGAAGTGCCACTCGTTATTTTTTTGGAGGGGATTTTCCTTCTAAGCATTAAGATTCATATATCTCCACTTTTCTGCCACCAACTACAACAAACGAAGGTATGTACAGTGCTATTTTATTAAACAAAGTTTACATGTTTGTTGCTGTAATGATAGATACTACGTTTTCCTACATTTTCATCAAAGAAAATTACTGTATATTACAAATAAAATCACAAAAATTTCGGAGACTANTTTTTTTTTTTTTTTTTTTTTTTTTTTTTTTTTTTTTTTTTTTTTTTTTTTTTTTTTTTTTTTTTTTTTTTTTTTTTTTTTTTTTTTTTTTTTTTTTTTTTTTTTTTTTTTTTTTTTTTTTTTTTTTTTTTTTTTTTTTTTTTTTTTTTTTTTTTTTTTTTTTTTTTTTTTTTTTTTTTTTTTTTTTTTTTTTTTTTTTTTTTTTTTTTTTTTTTTTTTTTTTTTTTTTTTTTTTTTTTTTTTTTTTTTTTTTTTTTTTTTTTTTTTTTTTTGTGTTTTAGATGTTTTGCCATTTGACTGGCACAGAAAGGCCCATGAGACCTTGCACAATAAAACAACCATAACCTAACCTAACCTTTAAAGTATAATTAATGATCGTGTCAATAATAATTTTAAATATTAGTAATTTGTAATCATTTTTCTAATCTATTCATTTAATTTTTACAGAAAAAATTACCAAAGGAAAGAAAAAACTCATCATTTCCAAAAGAAAATAAAGGAACAATTAAAATTTTAGATCATTATCCTAAACCAAAGATAAAGAACAAGAAATTTAAATCAAAAAATAATCAAATTAATAAAACAGAGGAATGTAAACTAGTAATTCCTTTACAAAATGAATCTTTCCATTACAAATATGATTTAGACCATAAAACAAATGATAAAAATAAAAAAACAAAATCAAATAAAAATAATAATGTTTTGCCTATCAATAAAAAGAAAATATTAAAAAATAAAGTGAAGAAGAAATTTTCTAAAAAGTATTTATCAGTAACAGATAATTTGGAGAAAAATGAAGAAGAAACAAATTTTGATATAAATGTAAAAAGATTAAAACAAACAAGTCCAATTAAAAGTCTACCAAATATTGAAAAATTAAAAAAGATACTGACATCTGCTTCAAAACCCAATATTACATCAAAGTCAGAACTTAATGAAATGAAAAAAAATGTAACTAAAAGTGGAACTTTTATTCTAGAAAAAGAAAAACGAAACTTATTTTCCAGTGCATTGAAAGAAAATGCCATGGAAAGATTAAAAGCTGCTAAATTTCGTTATATTAATGAAAAGTTATACACTTCAAATAGTAAAGAAGCATTGGAATTTTTCAAATCAGATCCTGATGCCTTCCAACTTTATCATGATGGCTTTAATAGTCAAGTATCTAAATGGCCTTTGAATCCAGTTGATGTGATTATTCAAGATATTCAAAAAAGGTAATTTAAAATAATGAATTCTTATCATAGAATATGAACATGTAATTAATTTTAATTAATGTCATTAAAATGTATATCTATAAATGAGAATGTTTGTTTGCTATATACTCCTAGGCCATTCAACCAATTGCTACAAAACTTGGTAGTTACGTTCATATGCTTCTAACTACATCCCACCCAAAATATTGATTGGATGTCTATATATTTTAGTTAATTTCAGTTTACATTGGATTTACATGTATCACCATCTATTGGAAAATTAAAAAATAGATAATTAAAAAAATTGACACAAAAAAAGAATGTGACTAAGGCCAATTTCACACTATGACCAATGGAACCAACTGGACTGACTCGACTGATCATATGAGCCGTTTATTTTGAAAGTGGGGCAAGTCCAATTTTTGTTATTGCGAGATATTTAAAGGTTTGCATTTCAATAAATTTAAAAATATTGGTAAGTATTAATAGATATATTTTTAATATTTTGTGGTACCAGATAATGTAAGTTTATAATCCAATAGTATTTACAGTGCTGACTAAAAAAAGTAAGAGTTTCATTATAACTAAATGGACTTGCCTCACTTTCAAAATTAATGAATTATTGTAATCGTTCATTTAATTGGAAATTTTTTCAGTTGCATCAGCCTTTTTTTAATAATAAAAACAAAATACTATTCAAATTTTTATAAATATTTATTCATTTGATAAAAAGTGAAACAAAACAAAGAATATTCTAGTAGAAAATATAACATAACAAAAAAAAATTCAGTTTTATTAAGAATTTCAATGAAATTATACATTTTCAGTTTATTCGTAGGTATAATTAAATGAATTTTATTCAGGATTTAACATTTTAAAATATTCATGATGAACGGAAGGTATATATGCTAATAAATCCATCATGTCCTTGCATTTTTCAGATGTAATAGATCTCCTGTTTTCATACAGAAAAGATAACTTTATATTTCCAAAATTACTTAGTCTTCCTCGTTGTGGTGACAAATCAATAATTTTAAATTCAGCATCTCATTCTATCCAAGTTTTGTAGAACATTTCGTATGGTGCATTCCTTGTAAATCTGATCCAGCATATATTTAACCAATTCACGGTTTCTTCATCGGTATTTTTGTTTCTTTTTAAATCTGCTTTCCCCAGAGGTTGGATTGAAAAAAAATTTTCGCGTTTCATTTCATGTACTAAAAATTTATTATGTTTTCGACAATTTCATATTAGTTTACAGTAATCCTGGGGAATATACAAAGAACTGGTTTTCTGGATTGTTATTTCTATCACTCCAAAATCACGATCGTTTGGTAAAAATGAATGTCCTGAAAATAAAAATTTGTAATCGATGATATTTATTTCATTGTCACTGGACTGAACAATTTTCATCCACATTAAGGCCAACTTTATGTTTCTATTTTGGCCAGTGCACAAGTCACTATAAGCTAGCTATAATGTGTTTTTGGGTTGTCACAGTCTGTAAGTACTTCAAACAGCAAGATGCTACTTCTTGTGCTCCTCGGGATGCTATAGTTTCCTCCCAAACATACATGCTAACTTCATCATTATGAAAATTGTGGAAGTCTTGATTCAATACATACATATTCCAGTTATACTTCTCGGTGTTGGAAGTAAACATATTATTATCGAAACACAAAATTAAGATATACTTTTTGTTCTTAATGAAATATTGTACAACCACCGACTTTCAATATCAAAGATAGATAGATAGAAACACCCTAGATTTCAGAAATGATGTCAAACGGCCACATTGCTTCGCCATACAGCAACCGGAGCTAAATTTTGCCGTAATATATTCGGTCAAAAATAATTTCAATCTAAGATGGACTTGCACCACTTTCAAAATAAACTTATTTTCAATACTGTTAAGAGTTTAAACTTCCATCTCCCAAATACTAGAATCTGAATTTTTTTTTACTATAAATTGTTTACCCATAAAAAGATCATAACAAGTTTTATCTATAACTACCATTATCTCCATTTTTTAAAAAAATGGACTTGCCCCACTTTCAAAATTAACGGCTCATATAATTGGACTGACTGATAGCAAAACCATTCACATTGAATACGTTGGTGGCCGATTCATTACGACCAATTGGAACAGATGTTAGAAATAAAAACACCAGCCAATCATTTTAAGTTTTTATAATTTTTAAAAATATTTTTGTAATCTGCCCAGTTAAAATTCGTGGATATGACCTTACTTTGTTTATAAAGTCTTCTGAAAAGTCTAAATTTTGCCATCTTTTCTCATTTATGTTGATAATGTTTTTTTTGTTTTATGTGTTTCTATATAAAATGTAAAGCAATTCTGGAAGAAACAGAGTACAAGGGAAAACTTTAAAAAATTAGAAATATTTATAATGTAAAGTTATATTTGATTAATTTGATAGTTTTCATATATCCAAAGTCTGGTTGTAGTTTTGAAGCTCTCGGTGATAGCTCATTGACTGTTCCCACCCGACTACAAATATTTAACTTATTTAACTTTTTAAATCTGTCTGACTGGTACTACTAGTTGGCTGACCGACTGCTGTTCTGTTGTCGTGTCAGCATGACTTGGAGTATGTTCAGTCGGTCATAGTGTGAAATCAGCCTAACATAGCAACACATTCCTGCTATGTCATTGGAGACAGAATGTAAACAAATGTAAAATCACTTGATTTAGTCATTTCTTAAGCTCTAGTTAGCTGTTACATAATAAAAGAAAATATGTAAATAATTGCGTAAAAAATTGATTGTTTCATTTATTGGTAAAAATAGTTTTCTGTAATCCATATTTTATTTTCCAAAGACTTTATATATTCTAAAGTACAGTTCTGATCCTGACAAAGCACCTCTCTTCAAGCGGGATCTATCATTTTGCAGAAATTCCTTTTCATTTTTCTGACTTTTTTCTGCATATCCTGGAGGTCCAGGATCCACCATGGGACTTTGTTGATTTGGTGCTTTGAGGTAGTTGCCCTGTTGTATGCCTGATGTAATATCACTGAAAGTTCCTCTATTATAGCGTTTAAGCTCTTTTTTGTTTGTAGGTTGATAAAAGGGGCTGGCTTCCATAATCTTGGACTAGTAACTCAAAAAGATCCCAGTTTGTGTGTTGTTTCCTAATGACATTGCCTGGCAGAAGGGTCCTTATATAGTGATGGTAATTTTGTTGTCAGTAAAGCAAGAGTAGATGTCACCAAGGAGAGAGCTGTTGGCCAGACAGATATCAATCCAGTAGGAGCAAAGAATGTGGGGAGTCTGCTTGTGTTAAGAGAATATAATTGTATCTCCTCCATAAAGTCCCTGATAACCTGTCCCCCTAGGGTCTTCATTTGGAGCAAACCAAATTGGGGATTTTGCATTAAAATCCCCTGCTATGAAAATATTGCCATGTGATATTTGCCTGATGCTTTCTGTTATACATTTAAAAGGAGGCTCTGTGTCTTCAGAGGGAGGAAGGTAGACAGACATCACATAACAGTAGAAGTCCCTGGTCTGGATTTGGATGGTGCAATGGATATTGACTGCTGTAGTTAGGCAGGTACAGTACTGGACATCAATGTTTTTATTGACAATCACTATAGCTGTCAGGGTTTGAGTTGTTCCTTGATGATAGTAAATGTTGTGCTTTCCCAGTAAAGCTAGCCAGCAGGGGCGTGCTGTCATTGGATGCGGTGGATGCACCACTTTCCTTGTATTTTCTAAAAAAGTAAATACATATTAATTTTAATTATATGAAAATAATTGCACAATATTTTATTATAACCGCATTATGTATCTTATTACAAATTTCTATAATACACGTGAAAAAAAAAAAGATTGCTATTGTATATTCGAATATCAGTGGCGGAGTGGAAGCGCTGTATCGTCAGCGTCCAAAAAAGCCAGATGCGCTCTACAGAGCACCAACCTCACCTGGTTTAGCTGGCGGAAGCCTAGGACCTTGGGTGGATGCTACATTTATACCGCTTCCACTTCTATCCAGGACCGATTCTGGGCTGTTAGCCGCCGCCTGCTAGATATTTGGCCGCCCTCACCCCATTACGTGAATTACGAGTAAATTTATAACTTAACCCAACCGATAAGAATTTACTGGTATATTTTTATGATAGTTCTGTATAGTGACAGGAGTTTAAAAAAAATCCATTAAATATTTGATATTTTTATTCCGCTCTCCGATTTTATATTACTCACGGATTTCAATGTTATACCGGTGATATTACAATTTCATATGTCCAATCTTCAAGAGGATGTAGAAAAAAATGTGTACAATTCTTATATAATGTTAAAAAATTAACTGTTACTTTGACAGCGTCATTTACAACTAAATTTAATGAATGAGAGAGTTGCATGAGGTACAGAAAAAGCTCTAGAATTTATTTTCCTTAAATTTACGATTTATGTATCCGTTGTCATAAAAATTTGTCTTTCCACTTTTTTCCCGAGACTACAAATATTCAAGTACAAAGTAACTGGTTTTGACTTATTTCTACTTAAGAAGTAGTTAAATAATTATTTAACTACTACTTAAGTTAAGAAGTGATTAGGGAATTGGGGACATAAACAAAACCCTGACGAAAGAGTCGAAATTTTACTTAAACAAAAGCTTAATTGAACCATCTCTAGCCGAGTACGGTGGAGACTAATTTCTTTATATTATTAATGTAATGAAGACAGAAACTTTTATAGTTCAATGAAAGTGACTAAAAGTTGTAAATTTTGGAAATTTCTGAGGACACTTGGTCCAAAACGAATTAGTTAGAAAACAAATGACTTTTAAGTTTAACATATTTAGATTTTTACAGCTATGGTGAGAAACGTTTAAAATCTACAGTAGCCCTGTCGCGTCCTTTGAGATATACTAGTGATGCGACAAAAGAGATATTTGACATTGACAGGTATCAGCACCCTGGAGATTTGGCAGTCCGCGTGTATGTATACTTTGCAACTGTCTTCGATTCCATTAATTAGCCACTCGTCGGGAGCTATTTGACTAAGTGCATTGTTTTAAGATTTAAAAAGTAAAGAATATTTTATATTTTTATGTACGTTTCTTTACAAAGCTATATTTAATTATAATTTTCTTTAAAAATATATTCATACAATTGAAGAATATTTTGTACTAGGTACATCCACCACATATTTTATTTCACTGAGTAAGTTTTTATTATTTTATTTTTAACTGTAGTCCTTATATCGTGGTTAGCGATTCAGAATGTAATTGTGATATTAAAAATGCATTTAGAGAAGTCTACGGTTTTTACTGGCTTATCGAATAAATGATACGAATGGACCCTAGACTAGGAATGTCCAACCTTTTTGTTTCTTTAGGCCACATTGGAAGATGTCATGGAGTTTTGGGCCACAAGTATATATAATATACTTGTGCCCAATCCTTAAATATACTTGTATATTTAAGGATTAACATGTCTAGATTATAGTAATAAGTATTAAATCTTTATCACAAAAAAGGATATTTTAAAAATTACTTCTACAGACACTTCCAATTTTTATTTAGAAATAGATAAATTCATTTATTATAAAGGAGACAAACAAAAATTTATTTGAAAAACACAAATATTTGTTTTATTCGGGTTTCTAATTAATAAAACATGACAAAACACTATTTTAAAGTACATTTTTATTCGACTAATATATTTTAATATTTATAAATAAGATGTAGCCCAAAAAGTAGCCAATGTGCCAAATGATATTTTTTACACCAAACTAAAAAAAGGGTAGCCAAGTTTGGCGCGAAGTAGCCGAATCATGCAACACTGGAAGGAACACTAAATAAAGCCAGAGTTGGACTCAAAAGATTATAGACCCAAATGCGGGAAAAGGAGAGAAAGGACAAAAGATAAAGAAGTGAGGAAGGTTGGGTAATTAAGGGTCCATATTTGCTTAACAGAAAGTCTATATAACCTTTTTCTCTACTTTTTATCTTTTGGCATTACTCTTCTTTCCCTGAATTTGGGTCTATAATTCTTTGAGTCTCAACTTTAGCTTTATTTAGTATTCCTTCCTCATTCACACATTTCCAAGTATTTGAAAATATTTCCTTTCCACTCAAANTCTATATAACCTTTTTCTCTACTTTTTATCTTTTGGCATTACTCTTCTTTCCCTGAATTTGGGTCTATAATTCTTTGAGTCTCAACTTTAGCTTTATTTAGTATTCCTTTCTCATTCACACATTTCCAAGTATTTGAAAATATTTCCTTTCCACTCAAAAATTAAATATGTTTAAAGGTTTACGGCTTTGTGAAACTTCTTTTTTGAATTTATGCCATTGAAATAAATAAATAAAATAAAATAAAAAATTTGTCGGTTTTGTTTACATGTTTATTGGGCCTCATTGGAACTTGCCTTGGGCCGCATGCGGCCCACGGGCAGCGGGTTGGACACCCCTGCCCTAGACCATCACTGACGTGCAATTGACTGATTGCCCCTGGATGTCGGCTTCTTACAGAAACACAGCTTCCCTATCATCAAATGTCACTGCACGCCACTGATTGTTGCCAATTATGTATGGCTGTTGAATTTTAATAACATCTATTGGCTTTTCCTGGATTTCACTGACTAGTTGAGTGCTGCTAGTTGCCTTACACTTCTGCAGATTTACCTGGAGGAAGCTAAGTTTGTGGTCTGAAGCTGTGTTGGTTCTGCTGTTGTTGGTTGCCCAAAAGACAAGTAGTTGTGACAGTATTATGAGCACTGATATGCCTAGTCTCCATAGTTGGTCTGTAAGATGATTGCTGTTTTAATTTTTTGCAGGACTGGGCACCTTGTCTGGAATGCATTGTGGTCTGGAGCATGCCTCTTTTACTTTGTTATATGTTCTTGTTTGTTTCTTAATTGCTATTTGACAGTTCATGCACCTTAGTTGCTTGTCCTTGTTTTGACACTTGGCAAAGTGGCTAGACCATTGTTTATTTGTACAATCTTTTGTGTAGTGGCTAGCCACAGCACTCTGAATATAGACAAAGTCATATATCCTTATGTTACTCCATGCAAGTGCCACATGCTTATTTGTTATCAGTATTCATCTAATCTGGGGGACTATGCTTAAAATGACATGCCTACTGCCTTCCTTTACATTTCCTTTTTTTTAAAGTTGTACTTATTCTGCATTTTTGCTGAAATTCCTGCAGACTGGTCCCCTGCCATATCATATTTTGCTCATAAAGTGTTTTGGTAATAGTGTCTTCCTGTATGTAGTTCAGAACATTGATCATAATAATCCTCAGACACCTCACTTACAAGACCTTTGTTTTAACGTTATTAGCAAGTTTGGGAATTGCTTCAACTGCTTCTTTGAGACTATCCCCATCTTTGCATGACGCAACTTTTAGGCAAATTCCCTCTCCATTGACTGATCTGATTAAGTGCACACCGATGCCTAGCTTGCTAGGTTGAATTTTTTCCTTGAGCATTTCTGTAACCTCTGTCATGTCTGTGGCATTTTCTCCCTCTGCCTCTTTTGGATACAACTGGAGGGCCTCTTCTTCCCCTGACCCTTCTTTGTTGTACTTCTGTTTGATTGCCTTTGTGATGTCCCTATAGTGGTGCTAGGGTTTTTCAGGGCTCTAACTGTTTCTGCATAGCTCTTAACCACTGGAGTGATTGTTGTAGTCTCAGCTTTGCTCCTCTGATCCTTCAGTTCCTTCAAAACCCCATACATTTGATGAACACATTCATGGAGCTTTGACACAGTGTTGCGAATTTCCTGTCATACTTTTGTATTTGGGCCAGTCTTCAAAGAGGCTGGGCAGAGCCCCATAACCTTTTCCAAAAGGAATGAGGTTTTTTTAACAACCTTCTCAAGTGGTTCCATGAGTACCCCTGCTATCACTCCACCACCACTATCCTCGGAATTGGTATTTGCACTAGAGTCCATGGTAAACTAGTAAGAACCCCAATCCAAAATACCTTAAAAAGCCCCGGTAAAATATTAATATGTTTAGGTACCTTAAAACTGCCAGTGTTGAAAACCCGAAAACAAAAAAAACCTTAAAGTAACCAAAAATGCGTTAAGCACTATGATTAAAATAAAAATAAGGTGAATTTTAAAATATCCCCCAAACTGCACCCTAATAAACTGTGGACCCATCAAAAACCCTTTAAGATGCAAAACTGGAAAAAAATGTTAAATAACAAACCCAAGAACTAGAGTGAAATTAAGTGTAAGTCTACTTTGAAATCACGTTAAAACATCAAAGAAACTGATAACAATTAAAAAACTGATGACAGTTGAAACAATGCAAAAAATTTAGCAATTACAACAATTGAAAAGTTTAAAATTGTAACCAAAAAACAAAAGCCAGGTGCAGCAACCAAAAACAACAACCATTAGATCTGTTAGGAAACCGTTGGTCCCGTTAAATAACCGTTAGAATTCAAATTTCCCTATTTAACTTAATGTATTGAACTATAATCATGGATAACTCCTCAAAAACATTACCTATTCCCACCAAAATTTAGGTACTACTATATTTATGTCCCCTGTAAAGAACCCTCTAGTGCTGCCCCCAGAAATTTGTCTGCCACCCACTAGGCTCAGCCGAAATTTATGGAATTAAAATTTAATTACCTCCCCCAATTAGCATAATTAAACAAGTAACATACCAAATTCCTCAGAGCAGTGAGACAAGTGCAGTGGTACCCCTTGCAAAACACTATCACAAAAAGTTCTGCTGAGAAATCCAAAAAACTGGAGAGCACACACTAACACAACCTTAATGTCTGCTTACTCCTCACTCAATCCAACTGCCTATGCATACAACTGCTCAAGTGAACCAACAATAACCTATTGGGTTGTTCGGAAAGTAATTTCGTTTTTTTTAACCACTAGACGGATTAGTCGTATTTTTCCCGCCATTTTCATTCTAAACCATATTATCATTATATATTTTGACAGCTAGCATTTTAAGGCTTATTTGTAAAAAATTTTGTTTGATTTTGTGCAATTGTTTATTTTTTGTGTCCCATCAAATATGGAAGATTTAAAGCATCATTTTCAGCATATTTTGCTCTTTTATTACCGAAAAGGTAAGAATGCTGTGAGAAAAAAATTGTGTGACGTGTATGGAGAAGATGTATTAAACAGAATGACAGTGTCAAAACTGGTTTACAAAATTTTGTTCTGGCAATTTCAATATTGAAAATGCACCACATTCTGGATGGCCAGTTGAAGCCAATGAAAACAAAATAAAGATAGTGATTGAAGCAAACTGCCGAATAACAACACCTGAAATCACTAAGAGATTAAATTTGTCAAATTGAACTGTTTATGATTACTTGAAACAAATTGGTTTTGTTTCAAAGCTTGATATATGGGTTCACATGTTCTTAAAGAGAGATGCTCTCTTTGGTGGGATTTTAAGGAATTTTTTTTTTTTTTTTGCGGTTTTACCAGACAATTTAACAATTGATTTGAAAGTGTACTGTCATTGAGTAAACAAATTGAGTAATATCATCAAACAGAAAAGGTGGCCAGAATTGATCAACAAAACAGGTGTAGTGTTTTACCACGATAATGTTAAATTTCATACAAGTTTGGTAACTCATCAGAAACTGTTATAACTTAGATAGGAGGTGCTATCACACCAACCATATTCGCCAGATCGAGCACACTCAGATTATTACTTGTTCTGGTCTATACAAATTTTTGTCAACTGTAAGACATTTACTTGAAATGACAATGTCAAAAATCATTTGGATCAGTTTTTTGTAAGCAACGATCAAAACTTTTATGAATGTGAAATCATGCTACTACCAGAAATGATGACAACAGGTATTTGACCAAAATGGTCGATATATAATTCAATAAAATATTTATTTATTATAAAAATATTGTGTTTTTTTCCATGGAAAAAAAACGAAATAACTTTCCAAACAACCCAATAAATAAACAGCCATTGCGGCTTCTGTGTCAATCAGAAAAGACACAGTGGTGTCATCCTGAGGTAGTCATCACCAACGTGATGTCAACCCTTCGGTCAAGTGATGTGGAAGTATAGGGGATGCTTCACACATTATCCTAGTTTTTATAACTTGTATATAATTTACATACGTTAACCTTGTTTCATTTTTAGTTAATCCTAGTTAATCTTTTAATTTGTGCTAACATAGTGTAAAGCTTTTGTGTGCCAATATCAGAATTTATAATTATATTGGCTGTGATAATTAATAATAATTTATAATTATAATTTTTTGAATTTAAGCATATGACATTCTTCTTTGTAACTGCTTTTCTTTTTTTGGGCTATGAAGATGGATGAAAATGTTTGTTATTTAATTTTAATTATTTGCTGAATAAAAGGTTATTTATTTTATCTTAATGGACATAAAATATATCAAAACATTCTAAAAATCTTTCTTAGGGATAACCCTCAGAACTCCAGTTATGGTTTTTTGAATGTCTTTAATGTCATCAGAATGCATACCTTTTATTTAGAATTTCAGTGTAGGAAAGAACAATAATCACATGTGACAAATCAGATGAGTAGCAAAGATGATTAAGAACCATAATATTTTTTCACCAAAAATTTGCAAAGGGCAATGACTTTGTGAATCAAGAAATAAGAAAAAAAAGGGCATTTTCTGCAGATCAGCCAGCTAACTTATACTACAATAATGTGTATGATATAGATTGTGCCAAAACTTAAGATGAATTGTAGCATGAACTTTAACCTAAACCATGATATTATTAATTAAAAAATGAAGCCATCTTCCATCTTATTGTGGGTAATTTAATCAATTTAGAAAATTTTAGTATAGACTGTGTATGATATTATTTTTAAATAAAAATTTGTACAGGTTTTTCAGAGTAGAAATATATTAATATATTTTAAAAATAGATGTATAATGAACTGAAGTTGGAATTTATTAATTGCTAAAATCTTTTTAAATATATTTTGCAGACCAAAATCACACGTCATAGCTGATTTTGGATGCGGAAATGCAAAAATAGCTCAGGTTTTTCCAGACAGAGTTGTGCACTCATTTGATTTATTCAGTATGAATAAATATGTCACTGCTTGTAATATGGCTAATGTAAGTATGATTATATTATAAAATACAGTGGTGCCTTGTATAACGTACTTAATCCATTCCAGGTGCACGTCCGTTAAGTGAAAAGTCCGTTATACGAAACGCGTTTTTCCATAGAAATACATGTTAAAACACATAATTCGTTCTGCAGCATAAAATAACCATACTGTACCATAAAAAAATGAAAATGGAGCAGTCACCAATTATGATGGGTAGTCAGATGTTGTGAGGAGGAGTTGGAGGAACATTTTCTTCACACATTCATACAGATACAGACTTTTTACACATTGCAGCAGGTTTCTTTTTATTGTTTTTTAATCGGAGTCAGATTCAGGAGAAGCTACCAGAGCTTGCAGGGTCAACTCCTCTTGTTTCATCCTTTGTTTTTTGCCTGCTGGCTTCTTGAAACACATGTCTAAGATGGTCTGTTTCTCTCTATTCTTCAACACCTGTCAGAAATGACAGGCAAGGGTGTCATTGTAGAGGTCATTGATTCTTTGGCCTCAGCTCTGTTTGGATAATGAGTGTTGGTAAACTCCTGAACCTCTCCCCATTCGACAAGGAAGTTTTTGTCAACTTTCACTCCATCTGATGATGTCTTGCTTTGTTTCAATTGAAATCACTTTTCTGTTTTTTAGAAGCCATGATTTGCACAACACTTGAATAAATGTAAATACCCTGCACTGAGGTGATGTACGTTAATAAACAAGGGAGCAAGCGGAATCCCAACGGGAGCTCTGTACTTCAGATATACTAATAATGTATTCTAATAATACTAATATATTATAAAAATAGCAGATTGTCATTGGCAATGGCAAAAGAGTGAAAACATCATTCACACTTGTTCCCAGAAAGTTTGTTGTTCACTTCACGTAACTGCTGAATGGAAAGTTCGTTGTTCGCAGCCAGTCCGTTGCTTGAGTCACATAACGGCCAAACAGAAAGTCTGTTGTTCGCAGCATCTGTTATTCGAGGCATACGTTATACGAGGCACCACTGTATTTATATAGTATTATTGTTTTCATTATAGATAAACAGAATAATATATTTTTTTATTTATTTGTCGAAACCATGTCTTCTTCTTGTTTCTTCTAATTCAATGTCACGACTTGGTGAATTTATCGACATTTGGCAAATAATTTCATCATCCACTTTTAATTTATACAGATACGCGTTTCGGGCTTTCGCCCCTCTTCAATCTGTTACATAGATAGGTTGTATCTTGTGTATACAGTATCTGTCAGGCACCTTCCGTACTTCCCACTCCCCTTCCCTTCCCTCCCCTCCCAACTTGACGGCCTCCCCCGCATGCCTCATAACTTGATGTGTTCTTTTAATCTTGTTTTTAATTTTATTTGAGAAACAAAACGAAAATTAGAAACAAGATTAAAAGAACACATCACGGACCTGAAGTATAATAGAATCAACTCTGTTTTTTATGAACATTGCACAACCCACAACTGCAAAATAGATAAGAATGATGTTATAATAGTACACAAGGAAAAAAATTAGTACAAAAGAAAATTTAAGGAAAGCTATGAAATTTCTAAAGACAAAAATAATATTAACAAGAATCTAAGCATTGACATTCATAAAAACTGGCTACAATTATTAAAATAGAATGTTTATACAGTCGCAGGCGAGGCTGTGTGCGGCACTCGGGGTGTGAGACGTTACAAGTTACGAGGCATGGGGGGAAGCCGTCAAGTTGGGAGGGGAGGGAAGGGAAGGGGAGTGGGAAGTACAGAAGGTGCCTGAAGATACTGTATACACAAGATACAACCTATGTATGTAACAGACTGAAGAGGGGTGAAAGCCCGAAACGCGTATCTGTATGAATTAAAAGTGGATGATGAAATTATTTGCCAAGTGTCGATAAATTCACCAAGTCGTGACATTGAATTAGAACAAACAAGAATAATATGTTTCATATTAAATATAATAATCACTTCACGCCGACTTTGTTAATATCATAAGTTACACTTACGTGTTATGGCATTACAAACAGTGAGTGTTAAGAGTTTTGATAAGTTCACAAGCACTTTTGATAACATTTAGTTACCATCTTCAGGTGAAAATTGAATACAACAGTTTCTTATTTTTAAGCTTTCAAACTGCTTGTTGATTTAAACAAAGAGGCTAGATGGAACACCAATTTTTAAACTAAAATTGGAATGTAGTTAGTTCGAAAATATTTTGAACAAGAAAAGAAATGATGTAGAAATCACAAACAATGGTTGCTATGTGACACTGTTGCTCTAGAAATGCAGATTATAATGTTTAAATAACATAGTCCATATTTGCGGAATTTCTAGAGTTGTTGCATTACATGGTGTTAGAATCGATATATAAAGGTTCTCCCAGATAAATAGTTCTTTTTGATTGTTACACCCTTTTAATAATTTTGTTTGGGCCCAGAGCGACTGATAGTCCTGATCAAGGACTTTTTTTGCCAATTCCGTTGATGGTCAGTTATTTTGGATGTCATCTTGATGTTCTGTGATGCGAGATGTTAACGTTCTAGCTGTGGCTCCTATATAGCTAGTTTCTTTCCCTGATCGATCATGCTTTAATTAATTAACAGAATTAGATAAACTCCCGATTTTTCCTTTAATTTAATAGTGTCTCTGTCATTATATAACAATCTTCTTAGTGTTGGTTGTGTAGATAGCGGTAAAATGTAGCCATTTGCTCTAAATCAACAAGCAGTTTGAAAGCTTAAATTGGTGTTCCATCTAGCCTCTTTGTTTAAATCAACAAGCAGTTTGAAAGCTTAAAAATAAGAAACTGTTGTATTTAATTTTCACCTGAAGATGGTAACAGTGAAGATATATGTGATGTTCTTCCCCAAACTCCGTCTCGTTGAGTTGGTTTCTGTGTGTATCACGATTTGATATAGTGATCCAGGTTTGATGGAAAGAACACCTCCACACCAAATTGATAATATTTACAGTTTATTTACAGATTCTATATGCAGAAAGTACAAGTTCGAAAACATAATATATATACAGAATAACAATGCGTGGTGACTCACGTACTAGATTGGTTTCCAGGAACTGTTAAACTTTGTAGAGGCCTCCGTCAACTTGTGGAGTTGGCTCAACTGCACGGTTGGTCCAGTCTCTGCACTAACCCATCCCTGAGATGATTACCAGAGGAGAACACTCTCTCTGCGCTCAGCAGGTATCCCAAGTGCCTGAGAATACTGTGTATCAGTCTCTTGCCCTTCTCTCCTCTCTCTCCCGTTTGCCCTACAATTTAAGGGTTTTTTGGATGGGGACTTCTGACCAATCACAACCCTTTCTAACCCGAACAGTTTACACTTGGGTCTGCCGTCATCCGATGAGAGTGAAGCTTACATAAACATCCGCCACTTGTTTACATTTAGTTGTTTACCATTTGGCAAATGGTCTATCATCTAACCATAGGTGGGTCCAATTGACAAAGTCAGCGCTCCCTTTGTTTTTCCTCTGTTTACAATTTTACAAGTCAACACCTTACAAGTGGTATACTGCCCGACCGCACGTGGGTCCAATTGACAAGATCACGCTTCTTTTGTTCCCTCTCTACTAAAAGGTCAATACTCTACAGTAACTATATGTTATCGAAAGTGCTTGTGAACTTATCAAAACTCTTAACAGTCACCATTCATAATGCCACAACACATAAGTGTAACTTATGATAATATATGTTTCTTTGTATAAGAAATTTATTATTATTAATTGAGTAAAAATACTATATAATTCATAACATTTATTAACTGGTTGCATTTTTTTTTGTTAGGTACCTTTGGGTAAGGAATCTGTTCACATTGCTGTATTTTGCCTTGCTTTAATGGGAACAAATATTAATGACTATTTGCATGAAGCTCATAGAGTTTTAAAACCAAAGTATGTATTTTATCATATTTTATAAAATAAAAATAATTTGCAATATTGTGTTAGGTACCAAAATCTTAAATTTTTAATTACAGTTTTTCTTGAGAAATAAAAAAAAATTTGAATGAATTTTATTTTTCAAAGAACTGTGGCATGTGATAATTACTAGCTGTACCACTAGCTGTAATGCTAACTATTATTGGAAAAATATTTTCACAAGTGGCTGCATTGTGGTATTTGCAGTCTGAACTTGATGCTAAATTTAATAAAAGTTATAAATATTCCATGAAGTAAGTTTTAATTTTAAGAAGCTATACTGCATTTGTAAAACTTTATAAATTTAATATCTACTTACTTAAACCAAATAACCGGAGCATTTATGTTCCGGTTATTTGGTTTAAGTCCGGTTATCTATTATTGTGAACATTTTTGATGCCTCTTCTGGGCTCTTCCTCAGGCTTCTACATATATTTGTTCCAAGCTGGCCATTAAATTTCAAACTTCATTCGAGATTCAATTCCAGAATACCTTTCGAATGAAGTTCGAAAGGTATTCTGGATGCCAAATGTGCATGCGCTCCAAGACATTCAAATATTGTATAATACGACAAGTTTCGAAATGCACTCAAGTTTTAAATTAAATCAATTTACAATAGAAAATCAAATGTTATTATCCAGTAAGACCTGCCATGCCATAGAATGGATATCTCCACTTTAAAATTAATGCAGGTGGTCTGCATCTCGCCTTAAATATTTCCATTGCCTCCAACCATTTGAGGTGATCCGGATGTGGAGTGGTGAGGATAATACGAGCTTTGTTAAAGTCTGGAAATATTTAAGGCGAGATGCAAGACTACCTGCATTAATTTTAGAGGCGATATCCCTTTCTATGGCATGGCAAGTCTTATTGGACGACATCATATGATTTTCTATTGGATTTAATTTGAAACTTGAACACATTTCGAAACTCGTCATATTATATGATATTTGAATGTCTTGGAGCGCATGCACATTTGGCATCCAGAATTGAATACCTTTCGAATGAAGTTTGAAATTTAATGGCCAGCTTGGAACGAATATATGTAGAAGCCTGAGGAATAGCCCAGAAGGGGCATCAAAAATGTTCGCAATGATAGAACATAAACGGTCTGGTTATTTGGTTTAAGTAAGTCAATATTATATTCAACCTGTTGTATGAGGAAATTAAGCTTTATAAATTTGCAAATTTTAAAAACAGGTTAGCTACAAATTATGTAGCTTGAAGATAATCTACTTTTAAGGTTGAAAGTACTAGCATTAGCGAGGTTGAGGCCAAAGTTATAAACACAAAAACATGTACATTGGACGTCCAACGCCGCTTTCCTGTAAGCCTAGAAGTTTGACAATGGTGTTTGGAATGTCGAGTATGATTCCACTGACTATCCAAACGTTATTGTCAAACTTCTAGGCTTACAGGAAAGTAGCAGTGGACGTCCGATGTTTTTCGCGTTTAAAACTTCGGACCCAACCTCGCTATTATTAATTAAATTTTATGTAAATTATAACAAATGTATTTTATAATTTAAATATAAATTTTAAAAAATCTTTCATTAAATACATTTAAATAATAAATACAAAGATCTTCAGTTGTGCTTTGATTGATTCTTTGACGATTTGGTATTTATTTGGAAGTTAACTTAAATTATAGCTGTAAAGCCTATAATGTAATATAGCAATAAGATGTTATTTATAATAAGGAAACAAAGCAGAATTTATTGCATTTTACAGTCTTAGTAAAATAAGCTTTTGAGTACTTCAAAGTCAAGCTCTTTTATGAGAAATAGTGACAGTGAAGCTGACTGGACTGTGCTCATCTTGATTATTAATTATTATTATGACAAATGATTATTAATTAATGAAGTTTCAGATGCTTCCTTATTTTTATTTGTGACAGTATTAATTTATTTTATGTAATCATTAGTGGATACTTCCATATAGACTGCCTAGAATGTGACAACTTGATTTCCTTACATGAAGGATACTTGTCAAAAACAAAATGATATTGAACAGTGAATTGTTGCATGTTAAATCTAGTGTAAACTTAAATAACAATTATTTTCTGTCTAAATTTCATATATTTTAGTCTTATTTTCTACCTAAAACAGCACTTTGAATTACCTTCTTTTGTTGTTAATGCCATTTATTGGGAGATTCCATTAAATAAAGCTGGAGAAGTGGAGAGAGTATTTGGTATGGTAGTTATCATAGGCTGTGAAAGAACTAAGTATTTTCTTTAAAAAAGATTTAATTCTGTATTTTTATTTTATCTCCTATTAATGTAAAAATTATATACAGTAGAAATTATTGCTTAAAGATTTGTGTTTGTTCTTAGGTTATTTAATATAATTCTGAGTATTGAAAAAAAGACTGTTGTTTTAGATGAAAAATTTATGCAATCACTTATACATATAGGGTATATCAATTGTATAGGGTGACATATTTTATACAGAAAGCAAATAAATATTTAATATTGACTTTTTAATTTTTCTACAAACTAAGAAGAATTTTTAATTTTGTTGTGATCTTTAGTGTAACATCACAGAACATCATCTCAATTCTTATCAAAATATTAATGTAGAAGTTTTTCTTTGATGTATTAATGGTTCTAAAATACACATCAATCAGTTACATTAAACTGCATTTTATAGCCTTGTTATAAAATTACATCTGTAACAAAGGCAATAAAAGAAATTTTCAGACATTTTAAAATTCAGTAGATAATATATAGAAAATATAAATAATATTTATTATACTGCATTTTTAAGCAGTTTCAACTAATAGAATATTCTAAGCTACAGTATATTTTATGAATTTTGGTCATGCAAGATGTGCAATAGAATATGAATGTATTGAATGTGTATGAATGTACAGTACATGAAGAATACAGATTATATAAAGTTAACAGCATCTGAAATATATCTCAGGTTGCCAGCACATACTCTCTTTAAAGACTCCAGATCCCATATCCTATTCAGGTATTTACAGCTCCCAGCAAGATTCATGAAACAAACTGGCAATAAGAGGGTCATTTTATGCCTTAAATTTCAATTGGATAACATTGTATATTATGTCATTTAAAAGATATTGTAATTATAGTAAATGTGTTATTGAATAAATTTTACATATATATTTCATAAATTGTGATATTTTTTCTTTTTAAAGTGGTATCTTGAAGGTAGCTGAAGTTTCAAGTAGGATTGACAATATTGATAAATTTATTGATGATATAAACCAGTTTGGATTTTCCAACATTCATAAGGTAAGATCTGTTAAATATTAGTTTATAGTTTGTCTGTTTATGTTAGAAAATAACAAAATCGTTTTATATAAAAATTTGTAAAGTTTAATTATTATTGTTATTCTTTTATACTTTCTTTGGTTTGAGTCAATTTGAGCAGATCAATTTATTAAGTGGAAAAATGTTATCTCAATTTTTTTTAAAAACATGCAAAGAGTTTTTTTTCTTCTTTTTGGACACTAGAACAGCTTTTATTTGTGCGTATCATTAGTTTAACTATTCCTCCATTGGGATAACTTTGTAGTCAGAGTGCAGACTTGACATAAATAGAGCAGATCACTCTGAAAATTTTCTAATTAATCAACCTCAGACTTCTTCAAAGTGTTATATGTCTTAGTTTAAATTCTGTTTTTTGTTACATCATCAAAAAGATGTGCAGTAATTATTAATATGGTAAAAAAAGTTCTCTTCCTGCCGAACAGAAATAGTCATGTTTCTTTAAAATATTCTATTTATTACTACTTTGATCTAATTACAAACAGTAGACAGTTAAAGTTATAATTTTATTTATTTATAAAGTTTCTTATAATTTATATATTTCATATCTCACCAATTACAGAATACAGTGGAACCCCGGTTAACGAACGTCCTGGTTAACGACCAAATTGGTTAACGAACTTTTATTTTGCAGAAATTTTGTCTCGGATTACGAACAAAATTCGGATAACGAATGTAACGGTATTTTGTGTCAAATTTCAGTTGGTGTTAGGCATGTGCGAGTTAAGCATTGCTTTTCTGAGTGTTTGTGTTATACTTCTTTTTTCAGTTTTGTGATTTATATATTTAATCAGTATGACATCCAAGAAAGAAAAAAGTCATAGTGACAATAGGAAACGACAACGCAATATGAACGACAATGCGCTATCGCATTTGAGAAAAATTTTGATTAAAAGAGTAAGACAATCAACTTTAGATCAATTTCTTGTTCCTTACAGAAAGAGTTCGTTTGTTTTTTAAGTTATGGCAACGCAACACTTGAGTGATCTGCCTAGGGGGAATGCCTTCTGAGAGGTGTTTTTAAGGGAAACTGGCTCCTATTTAGGTGTTACAGACGTGGAGAAAACCCGGAAAACATGTGGCCAGCCTGTCTGAGCAAGGTGCGAACCCACAAACGAACTCCCCGTGTTCAGGGTACAAAGACCGCTTAGCCACTGGTGGGCTTTCTTACCGAAAGAGACTTTGACTCAAAGAATCTTCTGATGAAGTGCTACCCATTATTTTTCTGGAGGGGATTTCCCTTCTAAGCATTAAGATTCATATATCTCTACTTTTCTGCCACCAACTACAACAAACGAAGGTATGTACAGTGCTATTTTATTAAACAAAGTTTACATGTTTGTTGCTGTAATGATAGATACTACGTTTTCCTACATTTTCATCAAAGAAAATCTACTATGTATTACAAATAAAATCACAAAAATTTCGGAGACTAGAATGGATTAATTGTATTTGCATTAATTTCTATGAGAAAAATTGCTTCAGTTAACGAACGGAGTCACGAAACGGATTAAGTTCGTTAACCGTGGTTCCACTGTATTATTTTTTGAAATGCAAAGTTTTCTGAATTACTTCTCTTGATTCTCCTAGCTTGCACAATTGCTTTATTTGAATAGCATTGTCAGAAAATATCTATTTTTCTATATGAAAATGTTATTTTTAAAAGTTCTAAGTTTTACTTCTTTTTAGGATATTCAGTTCGTAAACTGAGAGTCCAGTGAATGGCCTAAAACATTTCTTAATAAATCTTTTTGGTCACTCAAATTTAACCAGTTTTGTTTTTATCATATACAGAAATATTATTAACATTTGAGTAATGATAAGTTTGACAGTTTTTATTGGTTTAACTTTTTTAAATGTTAATAATAAAGAAAGAAAAATATTCACTAGCCTAAAACAAACAGAATTATACACTTTAAAAATGAATAATTATATTTAAACAGATATTTTCAACCCACATAATGAGTTGTCATTAGATTACAAACTCAAGATATTCCAACATTAGAACAAGATAAAGAATAGATTGTATTAAGTTACAAAAAGTTGAACAAAAATTTAAATCATAAATGGTTAAATGATATTTTATAAATTTAAATAAAAAGTAATTAATTAAGAATAAAAATAATTGAATGTAAAAAAAAAAAAAAATGTGTAATTTTATAATAGTTGCTATAATGCAAATTTCCATGAGACAAGTAGACAATCTTATTTTGAGGGATTCAGATAATTTCCTGTCATTTTATGTTTGTATATTTCATTCCTGTCAATGATATTTTCATTATACTGTGCATCTTACAGCCCTAATAACTTTAGCTATGTTCCAGTGCATCTCAGATTCATTTTTGTGAATGAAGTCATTGCCATGCTCTGTGAGATTGTACATTTGCAAGCATCATACATATAATCTCACAGTTTTGTAAGGAAAGATCTGCTTATATTCAATAAAGGCTGTATCAATGTTTCTGTATTGGTATTTCAAGCAGGAACTAAATATACATCAGATTTATATGTAATAGAGATTAGATATGTGTAATAGAGATGTGTTTTTTGTTTCTTAAGATTCTGCTTGTAAACTATAACCAAGTTGTTGGATTTGGATAATTCCCTAAAAACAGATGATGACTTGTTAAACAAGTCAAAAACGTTTATTTAAATATAATCATTCACCATTAAGGTGTCTAGTTGTATTTTAAAAAATTAACATTGTGATAATAATAATGCGTTTTTTAAAAGTTAGATTATATTTTGATTTTCATATTTAAGAATTTGTTTTACTGTGATTTCAGGATATAAGCCATAAGATGTTCATTTTTCTTGATTTCAAGAAAATCAAAAAAGAGAAGAACAGAAAAGCACCAATTATCAGTCTGAAGCCATGTTTATATAAAAAGAGGTAATATAAAGGAAAAACATATGTGTAATGTTGTAAAATAGACAATAAAACATATACTTTCTCTACATGCAGGTTTAATTATAGTATATTTTATTATCCTTCTTTATTGAAAATAATTTTTAATTGTTTAATTTGTTTATATTTTAATGAAATGTACATTACTTTAATTAAAAGTTTAAATATATCAATAACTGTAACACACTTTATTTAACAAATCCACATCTCCATGAGTCATACAGGAATATGACTCATGGATATGTGGATATCCATGAGTCATACAGGAATATGACTCATGGATGTATTCATATATTCATGTATGCAAGGATGTATAAAATATTTAAAAAATTAATTCTACATAACATATCTAATATAGAAGATATACTTGCATGTATAGAAAAATGTTTACATACTAAGAGAAATGCATTTATATGTCAAATAGATGCTTGCAGGCTTAATAGCAATGGTTTCTATTAATTTTTATTACAATAATTTCAAGATATCTCTTCAAATTCATGTTATTGTCAAGGGTGTAAGCTTATTATTATTTTTTTGTGAAAAGATACAGTTTCATCAATATAATTAAAGACTATAAAGAAAACAGAAAAAGTATATCTTAGAAATTAGTAACAGTTTGAATTTTTTCTTGTACAAAAAACAAATAACTATGGCAATACATTTTCAAAGAAAGGATATGCTATTGTATAAAACATAACATTTTTGAAGTTGTCAAAAGGCATTTACCAGACTGTAAGGACATTATTTTTAGTAAGGGGAAAGAATCAAAAAATCAAGAAATTGGTGTAAAATTCAAATTTTAATGTTAGAAATCTCTGATGATTAGATAACCAATTGTCTTCCAGATCAGATCCTCTGAAATTTTTGCGTATGGTTGGACACGAATATATTGGGACTCATCCCATCCACTGATCACCCCTATAGATTAGACAAATCAATTTTCTGTACTTTATACAATAGAAATTTCCTAATTAGGCAATCAGTGATTTCTGTATTTTGTCTTTAGCACTTGAATAGGTATTAGAAGTAATACAGTTGTGTGCAAAACTTAAGCAACAATGTAATTTTTAAGCAGACAGTCATGAAATTGTAGAAAAGGGCTTGTTGTGATCAGTACAATGAACACTTATTTCAGTAGAAAGGTGATTTGTATGCAGGAAGAATACATCACAGGTAACATGAGGGCGTGCAAAATGCATGCAGTTAGCATGTGCAGTGCAAGACTACAATAAAAAGCAGGCTTTGATTCCATACTTTGATGTGTTCTATTCATTTTTACATTAGTATGCTTTCTTCATCCTTTAAATACAAAATACTGTCTCTCAGTGGCATGCCATGATATTTGATGATAGGGAAGCTGTGTTTTTGTAAGAAGCTAACTTCTAGAGGCAATCAGTTAATTGCACATCTGTGATGATCTAGGGCAGGGGTCAGCAGTTTGTCAAGTGAGAAGAGCAAAATTGTCATGGAAACAGGATAACAAAAGTACCAGAGAGCCACATATATGTAATATACATATGTATATTACATATATGTGGCTCTCAATAGCCAAATGAATAATAATAATTTATACTGTAAATGTAAATAATAATTTATATTGTTAATTTAAATGTGGGANTGGAAGAAGTCATGGAGTTTTGAGCCACAAGCATATATAATATATTTGTGACCCATATCTAGATTATAGTAATTAACATGTCTAGATTATAAACAAGTATTAAACCTTTATCACGAAAAAGGATATTTTAAAAAATTACTTCTACAGAGACTTCCAATTTTTACTTAGAAATAAATAAATTCATTTATTATAATTATTATACATATGTATATTACATATATGTGGCTCTCAATAGCCAAATGAATAATAATAATTTATACTGTAAATGTAAATAATAATTTATATTGTTAATTTAAATGTGGGAAATATGACACACAACAGGGGTGCCTGTAGTAGCCGTTTTTGGCATAACGTTACACGAACGGATAGACACACGTTCAGTGGGTTATATATATAGATATGCTTCAAATGCTACCACTCACATGTGACTCATATTGATCAACGCGAGTGTGGTCATGTGTGGACGGGCTAAAGAGTGCTAGAGAGTATGCCGTACAAATCAAAGTTTGTTTGGCGGCTTTATCTCATAAACTCATTAGTTATTAGGCTGCTTGAGATGAGGTGAAATTGGAGTTTATGTCTGAAGAGCCACAAACGTCTTTGCAAAGAGCTGCTCCTGCCGACCCCTGGTCTAGGGTCCATTCGTATTTCTTTGTTTGATAAGCCAGTAAAAACCATAGACTTCTCTAAATTTATTTTTAATATCACAATTACATTCTGAATCGCTAGCCATGATATAAGGGCTACAATTAAAAATGAAATAATAAAAACTTACTTGGTGAAATAAAACATATGGTGGGTGTACATCCCTACCAGTGACTAATGGATAGAATCAGAGATGGTCCTGCATGTGAGCTGCCAAATCCCGAGGATGCCTATACTGGTCATTGTCAAATGTCTCCTTTGTTGCATCACTAGTATACCTCAAAGGATACGACAGGGTTGTTGTAAATTTTAAATGTTTCTCACTATAGCTGTAAAAATTAAATATGTTAAACTTAATACTAAGTAGATTGTCTGTCATTTGTTTTCTAACTGATTTGTTTTAGGACCAGATGTCCATGGAAATTTCCAAAATTTACTTTTCAGTCACTCTCATTGAACTGAAAAAATTTCTGTCTTTATTACATCTAATATTAAGAAGAAATCAGTCCCCACTGTACTTGGCTAGAGATTGGTTCGGTTAAGCTTTTGTTTAAGTAATATTCCGGCTCTTTCAGCAGGGTTTTATTTATGTCCCTAATTCCCTAATAAGAATTTGTATGTGTAATTAATCAATTTATTACTGCACTGTTTATTACATTACTGCAATTTATTATTGCACTGTTTATTACATTACTGCAATTTATTACTGCATTGCATTTGTTCAATATTTTCTATAGCATTAGTCGGTCAGTTAAGTACCTTTTTATTAACAGATGCAATGATGATTGTATTGTGGAAGGTCTGATAAACCATATTTGCCATTGTAAATGTTTTTAAAAACATTGTTCTGAAGTTCAAACAAATAAATTTTAATTTTTTTTTTTCTGATGGGTTGGGCTTAAGCCCTTGTAACTTCCTCTTGTTGTAACCTTCACCATATTCAGTGCTGCATGAATATATCGACATATGCCCATCTGGAAGCTTGTTGCTTGCTCAACTGAACTAGATATCATTTTGAAGAGCCAGTCATTAGTAATTTATTTATTGTAGGTTTAATTTTTTTCAGGAAGTGTCTTGTTATTATGATCTAAACAATTTCTTATCACATACATAATCATGGTTTTGTCTAGCACTAAATATCATAAACCTTAACTACCTATCTGTGGTCCACTTTCCCTTACATCTGTTTTAACATTAATTAATTGCCTGATGTTTCTTTATCGACCATTAGATTTGCATGATACACTTTACCAAGTAACAACTATAGAGAAAGAAATAGAAGAACCCTTCTCATCTGAAACAGCAACTATACAGGATCCTGAGCTGTCAGTTGTCAATGTGATCTCTGCACTGTAGTCTGAACTGTTAAAACTCAAAGATTGTATCAGTGCACAAAGAAAAAGATCCACAAGCTATGTCAATTGAAGTACTGGGCAGAAAGCAAAGTGTGTTGACACTTAACAAAACCAAACATGGATGTTTACTTTGCAGTAGTGCTCAGTTAATTGATGATAGGATGTGACAGTGTTGGTCACAAGTCCTACTTGAAATCCAGATTTTTACACTGCTTTGTTACCTGTTAGTTGCATTCTTTTACTCCAGTGATTAATCACATTTGTTTTATCAGTTGAAAGTAAAAAACAGAAAAATTTCACACTTTAAATAAATTTTAATAAATATTGGTATATGCCTTATAGAAAGATAAGACATATACCAATATTTATTCTAATAATCTAATAGAAAGATTAGATTATTAGAATTTCTATTTATTAATATTAGATATGGCACAATTTAAGTAAAATTGTGCTATATTTAAAAATTTTTCTAAAATAAAATTTGTTAATAAGCATATTTTTAAAGTTAAATTAATTAATTGATGGAGCTTGACTTCAACTGGAATTATCAGCAGGATAACTGATTTTTCATTCTTCACATGTGCTTTATGGCTTTATTGTGGATCAAATTCATAAAAATGGATAAAATTAAGACAGGTCCTATAGTTTAGAGATAAAATTATAAGACTATAAATCACATCTTGCATCTCACACAATACATAGAAATGGATTTAGCGTAGAGAAAAACCACATAAAGGAGTTTCTCAGTGAGAATATTTGACTTTTTTGATGAAAGTACGACATAGTTACAAACCATCAGCGTTTTTGAAGAATTTGATATCACAAACACTTCATTTAACGAGTCTAATACCAATATATATGCTGAAGATTTACGTATTTTACGAACGACTAAAGAGAACCAGAGTTCTTTCAATTGGAAAAGAACAAAGATTAATATTTTTATATATGTATGAGAATTTTAGCTCAAATTTGATGATTTTAAATGACAGATAAGATAAATTACATCTTCAAGTCTGGAAACTTTAGTGCCTTCGTGTTGGCGGTTAAATCAATTATGGCCGGCGCATCGGGGAAAGGAAACGACTTACTTTTACAGTTATACGAAATTATTGAGCAGCGCTACAGTTTCTCCGCCCAAAGGAAGAAACATCTAATTCATCACTTAACAATATACAAACCGTATATGAACTTTCTCAAGAAGAAACCTAGATGGTTCTTTGAGATTTGACTTCCGTGCATTGCTGAGTGGCAAAAGGAAATGATATTCAGTATGGATAAGGAGAAGATAGGAAGTAAATCACAACCAGAAAAATTATGGTCCTTAATAATTGCAGTTAAAGTGAATAAACTGACTGATAGCAACTGTCATAGAACATTGTACCATAAGAAAATAAATTATTACCGAGGTTGCGGCCGAAATTTTTAACGCGAAAACGTCGGCAGCAACCTCGCTATTAACAAAGCAATAGCATCTTGATGTGTCATGAGTCTTGATATTGCATCATGCAATATCAAGACTCATGACACATCAAGATGGAACACATAAATCTACATCTAGATTTATGATATGTCCCGCAAATATTTGATCTTTTTTAAACTATGTTGTTAAAGGCTATTGCCATACTCTCGACAGTGTTTACGGCAATAGATTTATAAGATATCATACGCAGAGATAACATTCAGTTTTGTTTATTAAGTGTATTTAATATAAGCACTGTGCAATATCAGTGTTAATAAAGAATTTTTTTCGATTTTTATGCTGTCAGCATTTTTCTACCAACGTCCCAGATATCACCATTCTAAAAGTTGGCAAGTATTTGCCAACCTTTAGAATGGTGCTACTTAAGTTAGTACCATTGCCACCATGTTGCTACTTAAGTAAGTAGCAGCATGGTGGAAAATCTGACTTAAGTATCAAGTCGTGTCTAGTAATTTGCTAGACACGCACTGCATTAAGAACAATTGAGAGAAATAATTATTTTAATATAGCCTCGTGGTTATCCTATTTGCTTTTAATATTTTTGAAAAATGAGTTTATTGTTTTCAATTTTTTACTTCCTTATATTGTACATTATTTATAAGAAAAACGAATGAAGACGACCCTCTCTACGAGATTTTCTTTTAAAATATAAAGTTCGTTGACTTGAATGTATAAAGTGTGTTATCCATGTTAAAGTTAATATTGTCAATCATCTACATCAGGGGTGTCCAAACTTTTGTTCCTCTGAGCCACATTGGAAGAAGTCATGGAGTTTTGAGCCACAAGCATATATAATATATTTGTGACCCATATCTAGATTATAGTAATTAACATGTCTAGATTATAAACAAGTATTAAACCTTTATCACGAAAAAGGATATTTTAAAAAATTACTTCTACAGACTTCCAATTTTTACTTAGAAATAAATAAATTCATCTATTATAAAAGAGACAAACAAAAATTTACTTGAAAAACACAAATATTTGTTTTATTTGGGTCTCTAATTAATAAAAAAGGACGAAACACCATTTTAAAGTGCATTTTTATTCGACTAATATTATAAATAATATGTAGCCCAGAAAGTAGCCAATGAGCAAATGATAATTTTTATGCCAAACTAAAAAAAGGGGTAGCCAAATTTGACGCAAAGTAGCCAAATCTTGCAACGCTGGAAAGAATACTAAATAATGCTGGAGTTGGAACTCAAAGGATTCCAAATTTGAGAAAAGGAGAGAAAGAACAAAAGATAAAAAGTAGTGAGGAAGGTTGGAAAATTAAGGGTCAATATTTGCATAACGGAAGGTCTATTTAACCTTTCTCTCCTTTTCTCAAATTTGGGTCTATAATCCTTTGAGTCACAACTTCAGCTTTATTTAGTACTAGCTTACCCGTCGCGCATTGCTGCGATCTCAGAAGAAAGGAAATTCAAGCAAACTTGTTATGATAAAATTCAATTTACATTTTATTATTTTTATTGAAACTTATTATTATTATTCATTTTCATCGGGAAAACATTTCAAAGTGTCGTTTCAATTCTATTTATTTATTGGAGTGTTTGTGGATACACGATATTTTTTGTTTTNAAAAAGAGTGTTCAAAATGGTTTATTTTGTACATATTTTAATATTTTTCATTCAAAATATTTTATAAACATAAAAATTGGCTTTTTTTAATCAGAAAAAGTCATAGGGAAAGCAGTTAAACAAGAAAAACTTTTCTAAATCATTTATTTTATCGTTAGGTATTATTATAATAATAGATGTCATCGTCTCTCGAAATACAATATCTTTCTTATTTCGCTGTTGATAGTCCAACAGGTGCTCCGCAGCCATCTTGTATTTTTTCGCGCGCGTGGGATTGTGGGATCTCTCTTATGATTGGATCTAGTTTCGAGAACTCTCGAGTCGATCGCGATTGAACCTCGTTTTAGTCGAGATTGAAACGTTCGATGGAGGTTGCACTAGGCGAACAGAGTATAAGGCTCTAGTTTAGTAGTGTTACAGAGTATAATACGTATATTTTAATATATTTTTTAAAAGAAACAAAATCACTGAGTTACGTGCGTTTAACAACGGGTTCGGAAAACTTTGAAAATGTTAACAACGGGTTCGGCCGAACCTGTGCGAATCCGCTGAATATCACCACTGGATAAACGGTGTGGTAATGCATGAAGGACACACACACACACATATTCATTTTTATATATATAGATTCCTTCGTCAAGTATTTGAAAGTACAGTATTTCCTTTTCACTAAAAAATAAAATATGTATAAAAATTTACCGCTTTGTGAAACTTCTTTTTTTGAGTTTATGCCGTTGAAATAAATAAATAAACAAAATATAAAACAATTTGTCGGTTTTGTTTACACGTTTATTGGGCCATGGGTTGGACACCCCTGATCTACATGTTTGTCTACTTTTTTTTTTTTTTAACTTGTAAAGGACTTTTATAAATTTCTGATATGAAGTAAATGCAATTAATTTTACTGAAATTGTGGCATATTTTAAAATTTTTTAAAGCAAAATTTATGAATAAGCATATTTAAGTTTAATCAATTAATTTGAGTCCAAGAACAGGAAATTCGTTCAAACTAGAAATGTCCTCATAGTTTATTATAGAATATATAGATCGTTGGAGCTTGACTTCAACTCGAACTATCATGAGGTTAACCGATTTTCCATTCTTCACGCTTGCGTTATGGCTCTATTATGGGTCTCAATCGTAAGAATGGATACAATTGAGACAGGTCTTATAGTTTAAAGAGTGCCGACGACTCGTACTAATCAATCAATTAGTTTATTGTCCGTTGCCGTTACCAAATAAACCAAATCAAAGAGGATCTTGATAGGATCGAAAAAGCAAATGAATTTCTTATTTCTTGGAATAATTTTCTCGTTCTCTAACCGTACGTGATGAAATGATAGAGAAGATAAAAGACGTTTTGGGAGACCAGCATCAAACCCGATCATCTCAGGTAAAAGACTTTTTAGAAGTGGATTGGCTCGATATATTTGGTCCTATTTCTCAACATCGAGCCGCTCTTGGACAGATATTCTTTTACGCAAGTCCATGGGTTCGGTAGGCCTACTGTAGGTGGAGGAATTTTAAAAATGTAGAAATAATAATGAAAATAACTACGAACAGTTTAAAGCTTACGCCTTATCTTTACATTGGATTTATTTATAAAAATTGCAATTACCGGACTGAACGCTCTTTCCAGTGGCCGAGTGGATAAAACCATTGAACATTGTAGTTGATCTCAGATTCGGGTTTCAACAAAGGTCGTTTTCTTCGTATGTCTAACGCCTAATTAGAGACAAATTCACATAAAAAGTCCTCCAGGCAAGGACTTCACTTGACCTAATTAGGAATAGAAACGGGAGGACTTTCTAAGAGAATTTGGGACCAAATGCTTGGACACTTGGTAGATTACTCACATGTTGCATTGCCGTATCCTATCAATCTAATCCAAACTGAAGTAAATGTAAATTTCGAATAGTTTCACTTATTGTAAATTAATGTATAAGTAGCGCCATTATTCTAGAGATTTCATTTAATATTTATATTAAATTTAAAACGTGAAAAATCACACAAGAAACAAAATATTTAAATGGATTCAATGTAAAAGATTACAATTGAAACAATTCACAAACCGGATCAAATGTTTAGTCAGAAAATAAAATCGAATTGAAAAAATAAAATTAACCAGACAAATAAGTAGTCTTGCATAAAAACAATTGAGTAGTTGTGTTTATAAATATATATAAAATCAAACCAATAAAGCGAATAATTTATGATTCAATTGAGGCAATCATATAATAACTCAATTTCGTTCTTAAATAAGGAAATGTAGATTCGGAGGATTGTTTTCTCTATACTCAATTCGTCGTTAGCATACAGATTATACCTTTAAACGTATTTATTTTGTAGTGCAATTTCCAAAAATAGTGTTGCGAGTTCAAGCATGATGATTTATTATCGAAAGTTAACAAAAAAATATAAAGGAACATTTCTTTTTTGTCATTCTGCTGTTTAAATGTAAGAAATATTGGCGCGTTGCCTGATAAAGCGGCTTTAACACAGCTGGCTGAGCAATGGCATAACCCGTTTCATTTGAAATGAGTTTTGTCATTGGTTTGCTTATCCATCTGTATTAAATCCGCTTTACCGGGCAACGAGCCCATTGTTCTGGAAATCGGAAACGCGTCTAAAATGGTGTTTAAATGAGAAAAATTAATTTAAATTTAAATTATCATAAAAACAGGAGCACTAGAACTATCCCGAAAAATTTCTTAGATTTTTTACTCGTCCAAATTAAATTCCGATCCTCCAGTGTAGTAAGCTGCCACATTAACCGCTCGGCCTCGTCCATCTTCTCGCCTCTATAGTTGTATGAACGTCATCTCAAGTGACCAAATCGTCATAGCTCCGCCTCCTGCGCCATATTTGTGCCGTTCTGTTCGCTGAGGTGTAAATAGTTTGGCTTGCATCTGAAGGTTTATCACGTGTAGAAGATGGCAAAACATACGTTTTACTTTTTCGGCTCTTTTATATATAACATAGGAAAAGTTTGGGAACATTTTTACATTTCTGGACTCAGAGAATCTTGAAACATTTCGAGGGTTTTTTCTGTATATATGAATGTATGTGTGTGTTTGTGGGTGGGCAAGATTTTGTTCACCCAATTTGGAGCTTAATAATTCCCATGACTTTTGTCGAAAATTTCTGAAATTTTGCAGGAAAGTTTGTATATCGGGATCGATGCTATTAAATTTTCGTAATTAAAGATCGAAATGGTGGAACATATCTAGAGTAGGGTTGGACTTAATGAAGATTTTACTCGTTATTAACATTTACAGTTTTTTATAAAATTCATCTCTATTTTCAAAGTTAAGCATTTTGCCATTTTATAATAACTATAAATATCAAAATGTTTTTATAACAAATTCTCATAAATAACGGCGCCACACACACATTTATTTTTTAATTAAGATCTCATAACAGCCGGATAAGTTACTCAACTCGTTGCTATAATTTTTTACTAGGTTATTTAACAACTCTTACTAGTCAAGACACCGACTGGTACACATGGGCGTAGCCAGAGTTTTGTTATGGGGGGCCTAGTGGAGGCCAACCTGACACAAAATTGAATTATTTCAAATTATTGTTCATTATTGGGCACCGAGCAAGCCGTTCACCTTTTTTTAGTATTCAAAACTTTTATTTTAGCTTTAGGTTTTTACAAATCGACTCAACACTTTTTCGGCTGTGATTTCCTGGGGAGGGCACCAGGTTCCCTGGGAGGGGCCGTGCCCACCCAGGCTCCCCCCTCGCTACGCCCATGCTGGTACAGAAGTACAATTGTAACGTATAGTGGAGATGATCCGTAAGAAGATAACGAATTCGTTCTTAGAAAATCGTAGTTCATGACCGATTACGCTTTCCCCATTTAAAGTTTGGTTACTCAGTCATGAGGTTAAAACGGAACGAAATCGTCACAAACATGGCGCCGGGCAAAACGTACAGTGCGTGCGTAACACGTATATCCGGACTCCAATACGTTACATGCAAGTTGTCTATAATGCATTGTAGTAAAATAATGTATGCATTGTAGTAAAATAAACATAAGATACTAAGTAGATGTATTTTGTTATATTTATCACATTGTTACATTGTTAAACATCATTTTCGTGGCACAGAATGATCCAGCGCCACGTTTTGTATGGACGTCCAACGAGCCGTTTTTCCACACTATAAGACAGCGGTTTTTAAATCTTTTTGGCTCGTGGCACACTTCGTATACAAATTATAATATGCAGCTATTCCTAACTGTTATCCAATAGGCCTAATCTAGCCATTAGTTTATCATGGATGTAATAAATTCTTGTACAATTCGGTTTCTTCTCATTTTAAAAATACATTTTCATTATATTTGTGGCGCATTTAGCCGTATCTTAAGGAGCCTCAACGTTTCAGAACCATTTCTACAAGTTGTGTCAGTCATCCGAAATGAATGTACGACTTCAAATAAACTTCAGAAACCTGGGAGTCGCTTGCTCGATTTGATTCCGGATTTCCCAGAGCAGTAGGCTGATGTCTTAATGAAGATTTTACTTGTTATTAGCATTTATAACTTTTTATAAAACTCATTCCTATCCTCAAAATGAGGGTTTTTGCAATTTTATAATAATTAATTATATAAAAAAATTACTTGTAATAAAATATCATAACAGATGGCGTTACAGGCAGTTATAAATATTGTTGCCGGGAAAGATGCGTAACTCGTTGATTGATTTTTTTCAAAACATATTGTATACCATCTTGGTTGTATGAATAATTCTAATAGTCTATATTTAAAAAAAAACAATACAAAAAAGCTTTTATTGGCCACGATTTTCGAGATTGGGGAAAGTAATGGTGGGGATGAGGACACCCCACCATATACATCACTACTGTGCATTTATTTACACACACACAGATGTAGAATTTAATCATGGTGTATGCTTATTGGTTTTCAGGATGGGGAGGGATAACCATCCTTCCTATCATTAACCCTTCCAAAATCAGCCTTTCTCGCAGAGTCACATTTATGCCTTTTTACTTTGATGCTGTTATATACTGTATAACAGAGGGAGTGCGGCAATCGGTTAAAAAATGGCCCCCTAAAATTTTTGGACTCGAAAATCTTCAATCGTCGAGAAATTCAGGGAAAAACATCGAATTTATTTTGTGTGGATATTAGTGTGCGGGGTATGATTTTATTCACTCACTTTGAGCTTAGTAACTCCTGTGTCTTTGGTTGAAAATTTTGAAATTTTTTTGGGAGGTTTGCGTATTAGGGGATCGATGCTGTTTAAATTTTGGTGGTTAAAGATCGAAGGGGTGAAGAGAGAGAGATGAGATCGTGTGTCGTATCTCGAGTAGGGTCGGACTTAATCTTCGGGATCGATCTGGGCGAGCAACTCCCCAGAAATTTTTCACCGAGGAATATGTCGGGCCCCATTCCTCCACCTGGCCACCCCAATTGTGGTCCTGGCCAAATCCACGAAGGATATGATTTTAAAAGGCCGTCTTAGTGCTCACAGGATGGAAACAGTCAAAAATGAAAAAACTGTAGTTGTGCCAATTTTTTAATTATTATTATATGATTTTATTAAACTTGCTTTGTATCATGTTCTCAAATCTTGCAACTCAATTTAATTTACTTCTAAGATAGGAGGCTGAAACTTTGAGGACATACCTAACCCCCGATGGCAATGTATTTTAAAACCTTAGATAATATCGAACCCTATATAATATACTTTTTTAACATGCATACATACCTGCGGTACAGTTTAATTTAAAAATTATTCAACTATATTAAGCAAATTAAGCTATATAAAGCACTGTACAGTATATATAGCCAGTGCCATAACTAGGTAGGTGTAACAGGTGCACCCGCACAGGACCCACTTGGAAGGGGAGCCCAAAATGCACGTGTTTGTTTTATTATTTTCCCAAACCTAATTAATTAAGGGGCTTAATTGCAAATTCTTGCACAGAGCACAGGAAAGGCTAGTTACGGCACTGTTTATAGCGATAGAGCGAGCGTGTGTATTGTTTACATCGTGGATTCTATAGCGTGACTAATTGTATGAGCGAAAGACTGGGAAAACAGTTGACAAAGATACAGTTATTGACGATGCGGGGAGGAGAGCGCGCACGAAATTTATAAATTTGAATTTATGAGTTTCTAATTTATTTTTAATATTTTCAAACCGTGGTTGATGAAACACGGTTAAGAAGGTATACTGTAAAAGGCATGATTATAAAGTTCTGTAGTTTTTTTCTTACGAAAAACTGGTAACTGTTTTAGGTTTCATGCACTTGCTCCCTTGCGTCAGTTTATATAACGTAAAACCCGCATCTCACGTTACTTGACATTATACAAGATCTAAGAGTCCAATTAGTACTCTGTAATAAATATGATCGAAACGGTAAAGGAATTAATCTATCGTTCTAAGGTTCTAAGGTAACCCATCGCTCTGGGGAACAAGTCAAGAAGGGAATTTGAAATTGTCGTGGATGGATTGTTCTGTATGTCCGCCTTCGCACTATCTCAGTCGTTCAGTATTGGGCCTGGACGAATCAATAATTGATCCTCGAGTCCTTGAGGGCATTGTGAGTGCTTGCAAGGCGATAAAAATTTTTTAAAATCTGAATCGACGCATTTATCAGTTTATTTTCAATACATATTAAAAAACTGAATTTATATGTACAGAGTCTGAGAGAAATAAGATGAGGCCAGAACCAGTTACAAATATAGGACCCCGCGCCTTACCGAAAGCCATAAAAATAGATGAATAAAATGAATAAAAACAGATTTTTCACCCTTATCAATGAAATTTTAATTTATATCACTCTTCTATCGTGTTTCTCGCATTAAAAAAATTATTTCCACCTTTTCATTAAGAACAGGGTATTTTTTAAAGTAAGATTTTAATTATGCATTTTAAATTTGATTTTTTTTCCTTCCTGTTGCAAAATCTTTTAACTTATGCCTGAATGCACCAATGAGTTCTCTCTCAATCTCTTAAGCTTTACTTAAACGAACAAAATAAATGTGAAAATGGGACGAATCTATCCCCTTAAAATGATGAGTTGATGAATTTTTTATGGGGGTGCGAGAGCGCATCATAGAAATTCAAGAGGTGCGAGCAAATAGTTAAGGTCCATTGATCTAAAAGATCCTTTGTTACGCTATTCGTCGAATCGTTAGTTGTGTTATTATATCAGATTCATCAGCAACGAGTTAGAAATATAATTTTCTTGAAAATAACTCTATAATAATAAAAATTCACCCGTAACGGGATATTTCCATTAGGCATTCCGATGATCATTTATATAAGATGCACACGCCTTCATTGCTTATCGTCATTGTTCACTTCCTACATTCTCTATAATTTATTGTTAGCATCACTTTCTCTCTTTTATTCGTACGGTAAGACTTTCCCGTTTTAAAACGCCTCTCTTATAATTTCTGTTATAATACTTCACGAGGGGGTAGAAAAATTGGGATAACGATCTAGATGAAACTATAATTAAGGGGCGAGCCGAATCACGATTCGCTCATATTTACGGCACTAACGATCTTCGCGTGCTTTAAAATTTGGAAATCGAATTTCTCAATTTGCCAACAGGAAAGATTTAATAGCAGGAAAAAAAATGGTAAGAATTCACGCGCCAATGACGTCGTACCTCTTCTGGAACGAAGCTTTAGCAATTCGATACGAAGCATCCTGTCATTTATCAATTGCCACCGGTGGAGCGATCTCTCTCTGGAGAAAATGGGCACTCGACTAAACGATATGCGAATGATTTCTGTTGTATTGGCTTCGAAGGCGAATGTTGCTGATATTCCCACGATGACCAAAACAAAAAGATGTTATCGCT
This sequence comes from Centruroides sculpturatus, assembly GCF_000671375.1. Taxonomy (NCBI): domain Eukaryota; kingdom Metazoa; phylum Arthropoda; class Arachnida; order Scorpiones; family Buthidae; genus Centruroides; species Centruroides sculpturatus. The sequence goes on from NW_019384400.1 coordinate 189,761, forward strand.
GGTTATACAATAGCGAGACCCACTTTCCATCCCCATTAGAACTCACGAACGTGCCTGGCGACAAATCGAAAAGCAATTAAGAAGAGAAGTAACCGGCAAAGGAAATGGCTTACATCATATTCATTCATCCAAATTACGTAATTTTGAATTTAGTAAAGAAGAGATCCTCTTGAAGAAGAGATACATTGTATTAATTTGTCAGTATCGCCCTATAAGTTACGTTATCTATAATATTTTCTAGTATTTAAATAAATTGTGACGCTCGCTTTCGTATTCGGTATCATCATGAGTAATCCATCGTAAATCTTTGATACCACACTTCGGAGTTTTCAAGAAAACGAAGAGTTGGAACCGATACATGAGAACTTGTGTTTTTACAAAAGTTTGCACACTAAAAAACACACATTTTACATTGTAAAGTTGTATGTAATCTGTTTTATAAATTATTATTTTGATTATCGTGGCATATCAACCGTTACAACATCACCAGTATCATTCAATTGAGGATCACGACTTGTATGTTTTGAATAACCAGAGCATGTGTTTCTCATCTAGTGTTCGTTTCTGATGAAAGATAAATGCGCATTATCATTTCTCCTGAGATTTTCTTACTATAAAATACCTTCTAAAACCTATTTTACGCTATAAATTGATAAAATAATTCTGGAAATCGGCTTTAAATTCGTGTTAATCACTCTTCTTAAAGAAAATTAATAAACACGCAAACCGTATTTTTTCGTGTCTTGTTAATTACTAGCCCCGAAATAACAGCAAATATAATAAAAAGTTTCAAATATATTAAGCGTACGATCATTTGTGAACGTAATTTCGAGGTATATTTCACTTTGTAATTCTGATGAACGTGGAGCCAAGTGAATAAAGTGAAGTCAAGGACGGACAAACGGTATCGACGAAACTATCAACGAATCTTTCAGGCGGAGCAACGGACTTGGCCTAAAAAAAAAAAGCCGAGGAAAATTCGAAAAAAAAACAATAGTCAGGGGTTATCGACTGTGACGTCGGGTCATAACAATTTTTCTTCCAAAAATATCGAACGACGTTCGTCTCATTGTTTGCTCCCGAAAGGAAATGTCGACGATCAGCCAATGGTCAAATCCGACTATTGTTTTGAATGACGTTTTATCCTTAATGATTACCAGCGCTAAACCAAGGAAGAGCGTTACTCGTAAATCCATAACTGTAGAATTTCCTTTTACATCTACAAGATGCGGCTCCGCCTGCCAAGATTTGCATAATTCTATTTTTTTTATATCTAAACGCTCGTTTTTACTCGAAGGACATATTACAGACAGCTAATTAGTATGTGTCCTTTAATTGTCTTATCTCGTGGAGTTAAAGAATGGTTTACTAATTATAAAACCGTCGATAATCATCATTCTATTTAAGAAATCCGAAAAAGAAGAATGTTTAACAAAGGATGATGATGAGAAGAAAACCATTGCTGAATGGTTTTCACTTAACTGTTTATTGCAGTTGAAGAGGTACTCGACAACTATCGCTGTCCAAGTATGACACGCGCGACTGAAGTATCCTTTCGGTCGTCTTTTGTCAAGCGAGAAAGGCAAATTAAATTGGGAACAGCTTTATGAATGAAAATCACTCGAGCGATAGATGTTGCAACCTATTGAAAAAGCGTTAGTGAAATTTCTTCTTCTTCCTTCCATAATACCGTTATTCCTTTACAACAGGCATTCTTCTTCACAAAAATAATATTTTTTCTGTTTAATTCTTCGTTAAACAATAATGAAAACAGATTATCCCTCCTCTTTGTTAATATTACCCTAAGAAAACGTTATTAAATTTTAAAATGCTTCGAGAAATGGACTTAATTCGTGACCTTAATGGATGAAAGCCCTGTTTGGAGGGGTCTCTCAAAGGGGTTTTTAAAGGCATTAACAGGTGCTAATTGAGAAATATATTGATTAAGAATGCAATTTTTAGTTCAAGTGTAGCAAATAATTGAATTAATGATTGCTTAAATGTTAATGAAATTCAAATATTTCATCCTAAAAGCAAGGGTAATGGAAACATTTTCACTCTGATTTTTATCTTTAAACTCCATTTTTCCTTATAAGAAACAAAGAATTTGATTTCCTTCTAATTGAATTAAGTCAAAATATTTACTTCCTGTCAAAAATTTCAAAGAGTTTATACAAGTTAGCATTTTTCATGCCTGTAAATTGGCCAATGACACACAAAATTAAGCAGTATTACGTCTTACTCTTATATTGCGCGTTAATTATAATTACTTTAAACGTAAGTAATAATTTCGATGGAAAATAAACCGATAAATTGGTTTCGTGTTGGCCCAAAATGGAGACTAAAAATAGAAAGAAAACAGTATTTTTTTTATTGTAAATTTCCCTCGTAAACCTAATTAATAAACATGACGTTTTATGTTTTGAATCTTACAAGACAAGATTCATATTATTCAATTCATATTTACGATGATATTCCCGAATGAAACAAGAATCTGAATGGTGGATTTTCCATTACTCATTCATAATTTCCATTCTTCATTCATTTGGACATAAAAATACAAATTTAATATTATAATTATGCTCAAAATAGTACTAAGATACATTATAGAAACTCGTCGAGGCTCTATATTCAGCGAAACAGGAAGGGCCTCCTTAGGGCCTCGCTCACGGAAAGGCCATGGATTAGAAACTGGCGCAGCGCATAAATGGATATGCAAATTGAAAAATGTCAATGATTTTTTTAATGTTTCCGAAAGCGGGGGCCTCAAAAATGTTTCTGCTAGGCCCCCGAACGCTCTAAAACCTCCATTATCCATGTTAATCTCTAAAAAATGCGCTAAATTCCTTAAATCGTGAAAGAATCTCAGTAATTTTATAGCAATCCGCTATGTTGGTCCTCCATATCAGGATTTAATCCGTTGTATTTCGAACACGAAACAATTGAAAGAGGCGTTTTATTTACTCAAAAGACCTACCATCGGCGACCTACAAATTGTCGTTAGTATTTAAGAAGAAACTGGTTGTTTATCAAAGAGAAAAACGAAATTGAATGAAAGAAAAAAAAAATTCGAGGGGATGAGGTCAAGCTTTGTTGACTTCCAAACAAAGAGATGTTTACAAAAATGAAGAAAGCAGATGAGAGATGAGATATAATTCGCCCTTGTTTCTTTTATTCACGTCTCATCCGGTGTTTTATGAGATCGAAAAGAAAAATCACTGGCGAAATGTATAGACTTACGAGAAATGTCAATCGACAGAACCTTCAATAACGAAGCTTCTGGCGCCTTCCTCGTATGCAAATTAAATGGATCCTGAGAACATTTAAAGCTTTTTTTTTTTTCTTTTTCTTTCTTTTTTCAATATCTGATTATGAAAAATCAATAAAATATCAATACAAGTTTATTAGATTCTTTGTTTCTTAGTTAATCTAGGCGTTTCCTTCGAATGCAAATTAAATGGCACCTACTGGTAATCGGATATGGATCATCAAGCAACTAATGGGTTTTGTAGACCTGCAATAATGTTTGGAGCTGCTTCTGCTTATGCAAATGAATCGAGCATTTTTTTCAGGATTTCATATGAAAAAACCAATCAAATGACTTTCAATTGAAATTAGATCTTTAATAATAGAGCTCTTCTGGTTCTTTTGGTATACAAATTATATGCAAATTGATAGGGCATGCGAGTTTACCGATTTTTCTTATCAGACGCTGAAAAATATTGATAAATTACGATTATTTGATTCCGTAGATCTGTGTTTCTTAGATATTTCTTTTATTATTTCGATCCAAGTTGATCCAAAAATATATTTTCAATCGATTTTCTTTAGAAATTAGTTTATTTTTATTGATTTCTTGATTTATTTGTCGTTAAATTAAATTTATATTGAAAAAATGGCTTAAATTAATGCCATTTTTTCTTACTTTCTTAAGACAGTACATACTTTTTCGCCAATTTGACGACATTTTTAAACTTCGTTGTAAAACCGGAGAAATGACGTCAAACTGACGTTAAAGCGTACATTTTTCTGGACGAAACGTAATACAGTATGAAATACATAACGTGACGAGATATTCCTGACAAACGAATTTAATTTAATTTTCTACCATTTAAAAGTATTGAATCGACTTATAATTCCGGAAAAAGTGACGAAAAGAAATAAAATATGGTACAAAGCTTACGCTTTATAATTGGAATTTATCCAAAAAAAAAAAAAAAAACCAAAATTCTTTGCTCTGTTATATTCAGAAATAAAGCTTTTATAGGCAGACAAACGAGCAAAAGCAATGAGTGAATTTTTTTAATAAAGCAGTTAGTTAGACATAAAAACTGTTCGATACTCTAGATTTTTTTCACGGCCATAATTAATTTATATAAAAGATATCGAACAATTGGTACTTCCGCATAACAAGCTTCTTTCATAGGATATAGCTTACAAAAATTCTCCATTCTTCGTCATTACTGTGCATGTCGTGTAGATTGTGACCGTCGATAATCGACTGACATTTTTTTTTTAAATAGCTGCTTTCGTTTATTAGCATTAAAATGGAGATGATGTGCTTTCATTTACACCTTTTTTTATCGTGCATATGGGGGATTACGAGCTTTTGATAAATTTTGGTCCTATAGTGGATCCTATGGTCCGTGGTGTGGATTTGTAAGGACATGATGCGTTAAGGGAGAGGAGCATCCTCGTTTACTCTGAGACTTTATGGTTCTTAGTAAGGGGAAGGGAAAATCTGTAGAAACAAAGGCCCTCGAAATGTGTCTCAGTCTCCGTGCATAGATATACACACATACACTACAGTATATTATAAAGTTTGTATTCATAAAGATAAATTATGAATAAATTTTGAAAATTAAATCGTAGATCTTGAGAATTTCTGTTTACACTTCTTAATTATTTTACATAAACACGCACACACGCACACACACTACATACATACTGTATATAAAATTGAATTACAGACACGACGTGTACGCGTCATCACCGTCTGCGTACACATTCAAGAAACAGAACAGAGCATTGGTTCGTCATCTTACCCCATCCTCCTTTTTAAAACATTAAAAATCAACAATAAAGAAAAATTAACGGAAAAAAAACCACAAAAATAAGTTTAAAATACTTGCAAACGTGAATTATTGAAATAATTGTGGATCTAATGACCAGTATACAGTTACACAAAAATTATAAATATAAAACAATTTCATGCATTGTTAATTGTGAAAATGATAATTCTTATATCATGAGTTAATTATAAGAAGATTCTGATGATTTATATATACTATAAGCCCTAAATTCTAAAGTACAGTGTATGTCCGCACGCATCAGATGAGTGATTCACACGAGGCAACAAAATCATCTTAAAAATTCACTTAAATCATCCAAATTCTTTCGAATCAATTTTATATAAATGCAGCGTAGTATTTTCTCTTTAAATTATATAATTAAATATATTTAAAAACTGGCCATTGTTACTATTTTAAATCGATACGGGTTGGACGTTCCTCTCACGGTTAACACACGAATTAAATGGAAATTAAATAGCCAAATTAGCCTTAAAAGCTGAATTCGGTATTTTTCCCCTTAAATTTAAGATTAAGGCGATGTTAAGGAAAGAAAATTAGATTTTGTAGGATGATCTTTAACCGTCAATAATTCATGTTCTTAAGTTTAAGTATAGCACTCTAGCAGCGAAGTGACCCATTTAAAATATTTTTTTATAACTGGTACTAGACTAGCTAATGTCAAGGGGGTAGAACTTTCAATTAATGTTAATAAAGGCCTAGAGATTTATTATTATTTTTTCTGCTTCCCGGAAATTGGGACAGACACGCAGACGCACACAACGGGTTATGAAAGTGAATTCGACTTAAATCATAAAGTAGACTTTTATATCCATATTACGGCACGATCGTTTATTATTTTATAGCCAGGTATAATATCGGATACAGACAAACCTCCGAACGACGACCACCGACGGGAATAACCTCCAAACAATGGCCATTTTTTACAATTTATTATTTTGTACGCATTTCTATACAAAAATAGTTTTTGGAAAAAATGACCGCCGTTTACAGGTGGCCGTTATCGCAAGTGTTACCTGCTCGAGTTACTAATAATACTCCATTTTTTAATGTTTTAAGCTGAAATTTGTGCTTTAAATCGCTTCGATAACAAAAAATCTACTCTTAACATTAAATTAACCTGTTAATGTGCACTTAAACTGAACGTCAAACGGTAGTGTGAAGGGGGTAGTTAACAACTATCATTATTAACAATAGGAGGAGCTCGTTAGAGGAGCATACAAGTGCAACTAATTGACGGTCGGTTGGCAAGTTTTGTAACTTATGCCACGCTTAAACGACCACGAGGCACTAAAAAAATTGGATCTTTAAGAATGCCACACCCCAATGCTCGGCCTTTGACCTATATTATCCGCATCCTCCCACCGAAAGTGGTTGATTGTCACGATGTCATTAAGTCTTCCCCACCTCTTTACTATTCCGGTTTCCGTTCCACCCCAAATTTTTAACGGGGGAAAGTGGTTTCTCCCGTTCCGGAAGTGGTAAACTCTTGGATTTCCGGAAAATTCTTGCAGAGTTTCGCTCGGTTGCATCTCTAGAAAACGATTAAACTTCGCAGTAAGATTTCCCTCGCACCGAAAAAATGGGACATGAGACTTGTGATGTCTTCCGCATTTCTTCTTTAGCATACTTCCCACGGTTGTAACGTCCTTTCATTGCCGTAGCATTAATGTCTACGGATAGATTCTCATCCGGACGGATTCAATTTAACCCTAACACTCACAGACAATCGATTGAAGTGTGTATTTTGTCCTTCTCCCTCGGAATTAATTTAAAATCCCGTTTCCTTATTATGATAAACGATGAAAATCGATAGCTTAGTAGTTCTATTTTAGAGTATTCAATGTTCCAGAGAGAATAAAGCCATCATCTTGTAGTTAAGCTTCTTGAAGCACTTGTCGCTCGAACAAAACCTGAATTTTCTATGTTGCAAGATGAGTTACGTTTTCTAGATAATCCTGATTTTGTGAAATTGTATCATATCTTGTCCAAGAAATTTATTTTTTACATTAATCATCCTTCAAAACGACGATCGGATGGCGTCAAACGATTCGGATCAGTTGGTACGAAAGTGAATCCGCAGGCACGTTCATCATCTACAGAAGATTCAAGAGGAAGATTGGCACTTGCGCGCGATGACCTACGATCATTTTTTAACTCTAATTTAATTAATTTTTAACTTAAAATATTTATTTTTAAAGAAGGCAATTTAAAAATCTACTTCTGTATGAAAACAATCGAGCAATCTTCGTCAATTCGATGGCAAAAAATAAGTAGGTTATGTCACATCGATTTGTAAGAAGTAATTTTAAAAAATAAATCAATTTTATGTTTAATCCGTTGCAATTTATGGAAAAAGAAATAATTTTGTTTTTTCTGCAGTGTTTTCTTAACTAAGGTGGCAATAATATGCAATATTTGAGCAGTAAACTTCACTTTACATGCGCATCTCTGCGTGGTTATTGGGTTGATTTATTGCAGTAATTCGAGCTGATTTTCTTCTCAATTGCCAAATTTTAAATCCTAATTAACGGTTCAAGGTCTGTCGATGTTTATCGAAACTTTTTTTCTTTTGGCTATTTAGATCGCGTGGGGAGGATTACTCGGCAGGCAATTTGCACGCGATTCCTGTTATAACAATGATGCGAATGTTGCGTGTTTTCTAAAATTGCATATGCATCACGGGCACCTAAATATACCACTTTTGAAATCGGAGGAAAACGTACTGAAAGGGAAACCATCAATGGCTCAAATGTGGCTCGTCGAATCTCCATTTTACACGCTTCAGTATCGGCAGAAGGTGGACGAGACGAAAATTTTTCGTCAATTATTCGGCGTTTTATTTCTTCGCCTGGTGTTTTAATTATTCCTTAATAATCTATAAAAAAAAATATTTATGAAATTATGAGGATCTTCCACTGCTTCTCGGTGCTTCCGAGTAATTAATTTACCGTAGTAGTTTTACGGCGGAACTACAATTTTTAAGACACAGTGTACTGTACATCAATGGCGCATTATCCTGTTGGCAAAAAATCCAGCACCAAGTTGCTTAACCTTCCCGACAACATTTGGGGTTCCATCTGTTATTACATTTTATTTTTTAAATCTTGTTAAATGTTAATTATTATATAATGGCAAAAATCTAAATTTTGACGGTAAGGATGAGCTTTATAAAAAATTGTAAATGCTAATAACGAGTAAAATCGTCATTAAGTCCGACCCTACCGGAGATACACACGACCCCTTTATCTCTCCAACCCTCGACCTTTAACCACCAAAATTTAATAGCATCAATACCCCTAATACATAAACCTGCCCGCAAAATTTCAGAAATTTTCGACAAAAAGCATGGGAATTATTAAGCTTCAAAGAAGACGAACAAAATCGTGCCTTCACACACTAACATCCATACATACAGAAAAAATCCCCGAATTTTTTTGCATTTCTCGCCGTTTCAAGGTGTCCCGAGTCCAAAAATGTAAAAATCTGGGGGTCATTTTTTAACCAGTCGCCATACCTTTCCTCTGTTATATATAACAGCCGGAAAAGTAAAAAGGGCAATTGCCTTTTGCCTCCATTAACAGGCCTCAAACCAATCCTTTGTAATATATTCCCCCGAAGAAAAATGAAGTCAACACCATATACGAGGTCTCTAATTCAAATTCGCATGGGCCTCACGAAGCTATAACGCGCTACTGCTGTGCATTTATAGAGATTCAGAGACGACGACCGGATGGCCGAACGGTCAAGGTGGCAGCCTATCGCTCTGGGGAACCCGGAATCTAATTCAGACGGGTCGAAAATCCCCAGGAATTTTTCGGTGGTAATCCATCAGGATACGTCGGGCCTGCGGCCGGATGGCCGAGCGGTCAAGGTGGCAGCCTACCGCTCTGGGGGACCCGGGTTCGAATCCGAACGGGTCGAAAAATCCCCAGGAATTTTTCGGGGGTTGGTCCGTTCGGATATGTCGGGCCCCGTCCCTCACCACCCGGCAGCCCCATTGTTGGCCTGGCCGAACCCATAATGGGTTTGCAAAAAAGAGGCCCTCTTAGTGCCCACAGGGCGGAAAGAGTCAAAAAAAGAGAGAGATTCAGATTAAGATTTTTTTAAAGCAAAAAATAAATTGTGTGTGTAAAACAAGCAGAAACATTAAATTGGCTTTAAAATTTTCCCGAACACGATAAAACAGTGGAAAAATACAAAATAACGAGGTTGAAAAATCACACGATAAAAAACCAAAATTACAAAAGAGAGAATTTAAATTTGCCTTTCATGCTCTTCAGTAGTCGCCAGGGCGGATTTTATGCGAGCATTACCAGCAACCGATACTAAAAATCTGGGTTTATGCCTCCCCCCGAGCGAAAGTCGGAGTAACCGGCCTTTGGCGTTTTATCCCAGATGCCTGATTAAAAGAGAGGCGATAAGCATCTACGAGGGAGGAGGAGAGTTGAAAGGAAACGGTGAAAGCTCGGTCTGTATGAATGTCTGTCACCTTTTGTTGGCGTGGCTCGGCCGAGGTCGACAAAGTCGCACGCTCGACTGCACCCCCTTTCACCAATTAAGTGGCGGCCGCCGCGGAGAAGAAGATAGCGATCGGGTCGACCCGCGGAGAAGTGGCATCCGCAGTCGGAGGGAGCGATGACCCAAATGGATGAATCGCTTTCCGGATCACTGCGCGCTCGACCTTATATATGGCGGGTCCTCGTGGGGCCAAACCAAACACATCATTGCTTCCAACCATTCAGGTAGGTTCTCTCCTCTGTACGATTAGTGGATTTGTATTAATGCCTGGGGTGTAAGTGAAACAAGTGTCCACCAGTCGCCTCCGGATGAACTTGAGCCATCCTTCGTCCACGGATCTTAAAGACTAGAAGCTTTTAAAGTATTGTCGAAAATGGATCCGGAAGGCCCTTGGTTTTTTAATGATTTGTTCTCTCTTAGTTTTTAAAATTCCGCTCGAAATTCTGCTAGATTATATGCTAGGTCTAAGCCGACAGGTGGTGAAGTGGGTACCGAATGCTGATGGTTGGTCGTCGGTTCACGCCTGGCTAACGGGATGGCACGCGGAGTTTTCTGGGTTTTCATGTTTCTAACACATAAATAGAAAGTTCTTCCGGAAGGAATTACTTGCGAGTCGCAGGTGATTTCCCGGAATTTTGTTCGTCCGCTCGGCCATCCGATCGTCATCTCTGAATCTCTATAAATGCACAGCAGTAGCGCGTTATAGCTTCGTGAGGCCCACGCGAATTTGAATCAGGGGCCTCGTATACGGAATCACCCGGAAGGAATCACAGATCGAGTGGATCTTCATAAATTTTCACGAGTTTATGTAAATCACGAGATCCGATATGTAAGTAAATTGTGGATTATCCATAACGGTCTGTCCGTTTGGGGAGGGTCCAGACATAACTGAGAAGGTTGTCTGCCACTCATAGGTTTGATTCTCTGGTGATAGGAAACGATGGATTTGATTCGCTGTCCTTGAAAACTAAATAATGTATACAGATACATATACACTATTTTTAACTTACAAGAACACGAATTAGAATCAATTTTCTAATCGAATATTTAGAGATTAAGTATTAGATCTGAAAAATGTTAGACCATCTGTTGAAGCTCGATTCGATGGGATAAGAAAGGCTATCTGCCAAGGAGGTGCCTCCCAGGAGGGTTTTTTTAAAATACGAAACTGGCCTCTATTTAGGTGTTTACGCAAGTGGAGAAAATACGGAAAACTCCACGCGGCCACCTCTGATCGGGCACGAACCCGAGACAACCGTTAAGTGGTTTTATCCACTGGTGAGCCATCTGTCAAAGACGAAGCTTATACGAAAAGATAAAGATATTGTTCTATAAATTAATATTGACATACTTAAGCTTGAGAAGTGGATCTCTTTTGCAGAATCATTCTCATCTGAAACTAATTATTTTAGATGAGTGTGACATTTTCCTATTTGTTTCGAAGTCTGTTTAACTCCCTAAATTTAAGTTCGAAGATTTTAAAGCTGGAATTCTACACTTAAAATTTGTTTCGTAGTGTTCAATTTAACTTAATATATTACGTATTAATTATATTTTTCATTTAATAGGTTATGTTACGTATTAGTTATACAGGAATTAATATTTGATGTGTTTTATTATTTAGAAAAAAGGTTTTTCTAAATAATAAAACACATCAAATATTAATAGAGGAGGAGGTCCCGAAAGGTGGCAACTCGCCACCCGAAAGGAGGAGGAGGAGGTCAGACCCGAAAGGTGGCAACTCGCCACCTTTCGGGTCTGACCTCCTCCTCCTCTATAAAGATTTCGTTATGAAGCAATCTAGATTAAAATCTAATTAAATATATAAAATATTTTAATCGTCGCTATTGTCTAGAACGTGTGATAAACGTCCATTTTAAATCTGTTCCCATAAACTTTGCATCAATTCTATAAGTGACTCTAGTTCCGTCCTCCTTAATAATGTCATCCCTTTTTTTCTAATGATAGATGTGGAGCCTTGGATGGAAAACGGTCTTCGTCGTGGGTGAGTAACTTTTTTCCTTTCATTGTTACGGCGCCTATTCGCCATTTCCTTTAAAATCGTAACAGATAGAAAATGTCCTCGAAATATTTCCCATAATTCTGCTTTTTATTATTATTATTATTATTTTATCATGTATTCGGTTAGCTACTTCCTTCCCATCTGCTCACCGCGAGTTAATTCTATTCGTATAATTTAAACTTTATATATCCATCGAAACTTTGTGACGTGGCTGCTCTTCACATCCCCGAGTGACCATACTAATAGTATTATAGAAACCTCAACTGGGATTACCCAAGACGAGAACTTCCTACATACATCTCGCTCGTTGCACTCCCTCGTCGCTGCTGGAAGTGGCATGGGTGCGCCTGAAGCAGGGTTCCAAGTATTTAGTTAGAAATTCTAATTTAAATTCTCCCTTTTTACGAGTCTACGGTTCGAGTTGTCCATTCTACAAATCTGCATTAAAAATTGGGGAAACATGGTGAAAAATGAAATTTCCATTTAAAATGTATACATTTACAAACAGTAACAGACAGAAGAGTCAAACCTCCGAACAACTAACTTTTTTTTTTTTTTAATAAAAATGGCCGTTGTTGTGAGGTGACAAACTGGTCGATCGGCCCAATTTATACGATGATCGATCGTGTCAGGTTTTCGTTTAAATAATTTGTGGTTTTAATCATTTAAATTACGAGATGCCACGCGATTTTATACCAAAAACAATCGTAAATGTAAAGACAAAACATTCGTGGAAGAGAAAGACCAATAAGAAAAGTCGTTACAAGGTACGCTTACCGTCTGCAAGTTATTTTTAACCACTTAATTCTCGTAGCATTAACCTAATTTGTCAATTGAAGATTTCTATCTACTCCTTTCTTCTGCCATTAAATGTCAGGTCGTTCGATTTTATCGATGCGCCATTCCATTAGGAAACAAAGTATATAAAAAGTTTATAATGGCCATTTTGAAGTTTTACATATTTTTTTGTTCGGGTTCACTACTCGACTCCTACAAATTGCTTCTATTTTACGATGTATTCGTCTTCTACTCGCTTAATTTTAGCAATAAAAGACGAAAATACAAAGAAAAATACGTAAATAAGACGAGGAAAACATGCCATCGCGCAGCACTTATATCCATGCACGTGACTATTGGGGGGGACTTTCCCTGCTCAAAAATACGGAAATATGTTTAAAACGTTCAGGCGAATATTCAATTGACTAAGTAATTTTATAAGTTGAATAAACGTATTTAACATCCTGATCATGATAATATAAAAAGGGCAACCCCTTTAGTAATTTTCCACAGCGGTGGCAAATTACAATGGATTTTTAACCTCCAATCTATCGGTAAGTTGCTTTTCTGCATCTTTATGCAAATAGTGTGGTATAAAATTAAATTATTCATTAAAACTAATTATTTTTCTATGGAAATATTAAAAAATTTTTATATATTTTTTCCCCTCTTTATAGGATTGTGTCTGGCCAATGCAGAACTTGACAAGGTAAGCAATCGTCTCTCGTATAGAAATTTAATAGCACCTTTCGTCCAAACGCATCGGGTCGAAACGAACAATAGAATGAAACTAGATTTATCAAATTTTTAAAATTCTAGTTTAGTTTCTCAAGTGGATACCGGAGAAACTATATTTAATTTCCCTTCGAGCTAACTGGGTAAATCCCAATAACAATATTCTAGAAAGTAGAGAAATATTAACATTCGTTGACCCACTTCGATGATTGTTACGTAGTAAACTATAGCAAATTACTTAGTAACTGGAGTAACTGTAACTTAATCTATACATCATCATTGGAAGCCATTGTTGAAATAGTTATAACGAAATTCAAAAGGGTTAAAATTCATTTTGCGAAAGGATAAAATAAAGTGTAACCGTGTGTCACTTTAATATGCATTCTTTTGTGTTGTGGGTGCTTAAAACTTTGCTTTTTTTTGTAGGTCAAGCGAAGCGCAGATGCCAAATCTCGGGGGTGGTCGAGTGATAAAAACGGAAATAATTGGCAATGGCAAGAATCAAGTAAAACTCGAAAATCGGGCGCGACGAGCGAAAGTTGGCACCAGACGGAAGACAAGAAGTCCGAAGGAGGAACGGACGAAGATTGGTGGCAAGACGACGCAAATCAAGCGGGTGATAAAGATAAAGGAGGTCACGATTCTGCTACAGGAAACAAACAAGTGGGAGTAGTCAAGTCTTGGTTCGAAAGCAGCAGCAGCGGTAGTAGTAGTAGTAGTAGTAGTGGTGGTGGTGGTGGTGGTAGTGGTAGTAGCAGCGGCGGCGGAGGCAGTTGGAATAAAGACGATAAAAACGATGGCTGGAAAGAGGAAGGAAACGATGGATGGGATACGGATGATAAATCGGGATCGGATAAAGATGATAAAAGTTGGGATGGAGGAGATCGTTCGGAGAGCGGAACAGATTGGAAACCATCGGGTGATGGATACGGTCAATCGAACGGATGGAAAGATTCGGATGGTGCTGCCAGAGGAAGCGGAAGAAATGGAAAAAGTGAAAGCGGCTGGAGAAAAAATGAAGGAAAACAAACATCGAACGGAAGATCGAGCTGGAAATCGAATGGTAGAGATGGAGGCAGTCAAGAAAGAAGTAAAACGAAAATCACTTCGTCGGGAAGCAGTTCGAAGTGGCAAAACAACAAAGGCGGAAGTAGCATCGCTTGGCATCAGATGTCCTTCGACGATAACAATGGCCAAGATTGGAAGGCTTCGGGAAGTGGTGGTAGTTCGAAAGGAAGCGGACAAGCTTGGAAGCAAGACGAAAGCGCGGGAAGCAGCTGGAGTAAAGGACGAAAACGAAAAAACGGAGGATGGAGGCAGGGGGATACAAACGGAGATGACGGTTCGAAGCAAGGATTCGCCAGCGAAAGTGGGCAGAGTTGGAAACAAGGAGATTCGGATGGAAATGGAGGAAGTTGGAAACAAGATACGGGAAGAGGAGGAGGAGGATGGAAGCAAGGTGCAGTAAATGGAAAGAATAAGGGAAGAGGTTGGAAACAAAATGCAGCAAGAGGAAGCAGCAACGGTTGGAAACAGACAGCTGCAAACGGAGGTGGGAGAAGTTGGAAACAAGATGGAAGAAGTAAAAATGAAGACAGTTGGAAACAAGGGAGAGGCAGCGATTCTCGGGACAGCTGGAAACAAGCAGGAGCTAGCGATGCGCAGGCCGATTGGAAGCAACAAGGAGGAGATAAGAGCGAAGGAAGTTGGAAACAAGGAAGCGGAAGCAGGAACGAAAATAGTTGGAAACAAGGAGGCAGAAGTCGAAATGAAGGAAGATGGAAAACTGGATCTAGTAACGGAAGAAAGCAGAAGAAAGGTAACGGAAGAGTAACCGTTTGGCATTCGAGCGGAGACGAAAGCGGAAGAAGAGTTAAATCAGGCACTTCAAACGACAGCAGTTGGAAACGAGGAGGAGGAGGAGCAGCAGCAACGACTAGTTGGCAATCAAATGGGGCACAAGCATCTGGACGGAGCGATTCCTCTAGAGGAGCTACAAATTCTCATAAAGGCAAAGACGTTGGGAAGTCTTGGAACGATATCGGAAACGAAGCAGCTGGCAGCGATCAAGAGGACGATTCTTCCGAAGGATGGGGAAGCGCTATACCAGGAGAAGCGGGACAAGATTATCCTAATTTCGATACCATACCAAAAACGGACTTCGATTGCCAACAGCACCAATATCCGGGTTATTACGGAGACGTAGAAGCACGATGTCAAGTAAGATTTTCTTTAAATCGAATTCGAAAGTATCATTCTTTGCAAAATTATAATTTCACTTTGATTTTTCAGGTGTTTCATATTTGTCAAGCCGACGGACGCTTAGATTCTTTCCTCTGCCCAGTCGGAACGATTTTCAATCAGAAATATTTCGTCTGCGATTGGTGGAACAAGTTTAAATGCGAAGATACCCCAAATTACTACCAACTGAACGCAAATCTGTACGAAGACGATCAAGGTTCAGCAAGCGAAGGAAGCAGATCGGACGACAGTTGGACTAAAGATGGAGGACGAGGCGGAAGTTGGAAATCCAATAAAGATAACAGAAAAGATGGAGGAGGAGGAGGAGGAGGAGGAAACGGATCTTGGAAAAACGAAGGAGGTACGTCAACTTCCAGTTGGTTAGAAGTCACTAACGAAAGTAGGATAAATCACGGCAGATCGAAAGGAAGCAAAAGTTGGAAATCGAAGGATCAGAAAGGAAGTGCCAGCGGGGCAGTCAGCACAACGTTCTTCCAACAACATTTCACAACGGGAAGCGATTCTGGAAAGGATGATAAATTCTGGGGGAAATCAAGTAAGAAAAGATAGAAGCAGCAATCAAGGTATCAACCGATATCCAAGATAAAAAAAACAAGGTTGCCAAGATTTCTGTGCACCCATATAATATACGTTGTGTATATACAAAACATATCCATATGCCAGTGATTATTATAGAAGACCATTTGGTCTGCATTCCAAAGATCCAAGAGCAGACCAAAGCTTGTTTAAATGTGATGTTTTCTCCCGTACTCACTCTGTAGAGAATTCTTTGCTCAAATCTGTTTTTGCTGTTCCACGTCGCTGTTTTTTTTTCAATAAATATGTTTTTTTTTTTCAATTATTAATCTAGCTTTTATTTTCATTCAAACTCAATACATCAATTTTCTAACCTAAAAGTGCCCATTTTTCTCTAATGGGTGGCTCTCAATTGTACACAAATCTACGGACTGGATCTCCAGTCATCTGTACTTTTGTCCATTTATAAAAAGTTGATCAAAATTTGAATTTTGCCCCATTCTGATTTCGGTGGAAGTCAATTTTAGTTTGGTAATAGTATGTAGGTTAATAAGTAACTTGAGTTTTGTACTATCTGACACTAACTTGAAAATTAAAGTACAAATTGTAGTTTTGGTAATTTGCATTAATTTAAAGCAAATTTTTAATCTTATAAAATTGCAGCATTATCCAAAAGTCAAGAGAAAAAAAATAAAAAGTTCAAGATTAATTTGAATATGAATTTTTACTACTCAAACAAATGCAGTTTTCAGAAATTTTATATAAAAATTCCTGTAGAAATTGCAAATAAAATTTGCCTAAAATTATGTCACTAGGTGACTAAGGCCACCACCAGGTTTTCATTACAAATGGAAGTTCACTTTGCAATTCGCTCTGCTTTTGCACTTCCACACCTTTCATATGAAGATCTTAATCTATTTCATCAGTTCATAGTCAGATGAAGTAGGTTTAGGTTAATCCATTAATTTTGTCACATTCGAGCATAACCTCAAAAGCAACTACTAAAATTTTTTTAACTATAATTTACATTGTTTGAGCTTAAAAAATAATCCCAAGTATGTAACAACTGCTTATGTTAAGGTCAAAATTCACTGAGATGATAATTCAAATGCCAGAAACAATTTTAAAAATTTGTGTTTTTGCATACAAAACAGCTATATTGCTCCACCTAATCAATACAGAATTATAATTTTTATCTTATAAAATACAGATTTATTGATGCATGTATTAATAAAATTTAATACTAAATGTTAATAATAATATATGAATCATATATTATGTGCAAGCTAATAAGATTCAATGTCTTGCAAATCGTTGATTGTTAGATTGTATAAAAATGATCTGTATAGTCACAGCTCATGTCCATGAGATGATTCAAGGGTGTAGTCTAGATAGTGTATCTGTCAATACTCGAGAACTTACCATAGATGAGATGAGTACAGCAGCTCATTAGCAATCAATTCAATCACACTTCTCTTTAAAAAGACATCAAAGTGATGCACACAACTACTAGTCGGCTTTCATGTGAATTGAATCTTTTAAAAAGGTTTCTAAACACTTTAATGGGTTATAGCATTTCCTGTGAATGTAGTATGGCTCAGACTTATAGAGGGAGCTTGCATTAAATGAAAGTTGGTTGAAAACAAAGCTGCCACGTTAGATAGTCTGGTACAATCTTATATAATTATAAAAGCAGGTAATATTCCTCCTTTGAGTGTCCAGAAACAAATTTCCAAAATGTTTAGGTTTGTTTTAATGAAAATTCATAAGATCCATATATTGCTACAATTAATATTTGGTCCTCATCTTGTTTTGTCACTCAAGCAATTTATTCAAGTTATAATCCAAAAGTTTCTTACTTTGGATTTCATACAAGGTGACTAAACATAAAATGAAGAGATTGTACAAATGATGTATTTTTGTATACTGAACTGACTTGTACAAAGGAGTGCATTTTATGCAAATATTGCTTGCAGACTGACCTAGNAAGACTTTTTATATATTTCATTACATAAATAGAGATAAAAAAAACTTACAAATTCACTGATTTACTCAGTCTTTTAGGCAGTTCATTACTGTTCAACTCAAAACCATATACACCAGCAATTTTTCCCAAATTACTGTACCTGTTTATCACAGAATTATTACAATTAATAAACTATGATAAAATAGTCATACAAAAATGTATATACCAGTGGTGTGCCGCTTCCCTTGTATTTTCTAAAATATAAATCAATATTGTGCAATTATTTTCATATTTTAACATACTTTGAATTAATTAAAATTGACAAAGGATGGCACAATTATATCTTTAAAAAACAAAATATCTTTGTTATGTTATGACTATCTTGATAAAACTATTGAATAATTATAATTGTATTGTATGTTAGTCACCACTTGTGCACCAGATGTTGCCTGTATCCCACCTTGTTGTAAATGCACCAAATTTTAAGTGAACCATGTACAGTACTACTTTGCACTTAAGTTTACAAATTTAATAAAAACGCAATTTATAAATTAAATGCTTTTATATTTACTTAGTTTAAAACTTTTATACATCCAAAATTTTCAGCTTTTCTTTATTAACATTTATAAATTGGTTAAATTTACTCACAAACTGATACGTGGTTACCAAAATAAATAAAATGTCAAATTTCATTACTTAACAGCTGCATATTCATGATAAAGAATGATGTTCCTACGAGAAGGATAATTCGCACCAACCTTTCCCCTTTGTACGTATGCTTTATAAATATCTTTGTCCTTCCTGCTCACTGTGGGTAAAGTCACTTGATACAGGGAAATCAAGTAAGAAAAGATAGAAGCAGCAATCAAGGTATCAAACCGATATCCAAGATAAAAAAAACAAGGTTGCCAAGATTTCTGTGCACCCATATNACTTTGAATTAATTAAAATTAATATTTTATTATAACTGCATTATGTATCTTATTACAAATTTCTATACTACATGTGAAAAAACAATAAGATTGTTATTGTATATTCGAATATCAGTGGCAGAATGGAAGCGCTGTATTGTCAAATACAGGACAGCCTGCATGCTAGATATTTGGCTGCCCTCCCCCCATTATGTGAATCATGAGTAGATTTATAACTTAACCCAACTGATAGGAGTTTACTGGTATGTTTTTATGATAATTCTGTATAGTTGACAGGAGTTTAAAAAAATCCATTAAAATATTTTATATTTTTATTCTGCTCTCCCATCTTATATTACTTATGGATTTCAATGTTAAACCAGTGATATTATGAGTTCGTATGTCCCATCCATCCATAAGGAAATGTAGAAAAAAACGTGTACAATTCTAGTACAATGTTAAAAATTTAACTGTTACTTTGGTAGCATCATTTACAATTAAATTTAATGAATGAGAGAGATGCACAAGGGGCAGAAAAAGCTCTAGAATTTATTTTCCTTAAATTTTTTATTTATGTATCTGTTGTCATAAAAATTTGTCTTTCCACTTTTTTCCCAAGACTACAAATATTCAAGTACAAAGTAACTGATTTCAACTTATTTCTACTTAAGTAGTTAAATAATTAAGAGATTAGAGAATTAGGAACAAAATAATATCCTGCTGAGAGCTGAAATTTTACTTAAACAAAAGCTTAAACAAACCAATCTCTAGCAGAGTACAGTGGGGACTGATTTCTTTGTAATATTAGATAAAAAAGGTAGAAATTTTTTCAGTTCAACGAGAGTGACCGAAAAGTTTAAATTTTGGAAATTTCCGTGGACAACACCTGGTCTTAAAATGAATTAGTTAGAAAACAAATCACGGACAATCTATTAAGTTAACATATTTAGATTTTTATAGCTATGGTGAGAAACGTTTAAAATGTACAACAACCCTGTCGCATCCTTTCAGACATACTAGTGATGCGACAAAAAAGGCATTTGACATTGACCAGTATCGGCACCCTCAAAATTTCGCAACCTGCATGCATGCATGCATGCACTGCACACCTACCAGGACCGTCTCTGATTCCATCCATTAGCCACTTGTAGGGAGCTATTTGACTAAGTGGATTGTTTTAAGATTTAAAAAGTAAAGAATATTTTATGTTATTTTTATGTACGTTTCTTTACAAAGCCATATTTAATTATAATTTTCTTTAAAAGTATTGATATATTCATACAATTGAAGAATATTTTGTACTAGGTATGTATATGCACCACACATTTTATTTCACCAAGTAAGTTTTTATTTTATTTATAATTTTAGCCCTTATATCGTGGCTAGCGATTCAGAATGTAATTGTAATATTAAAATTGCATTTAGAGAAGTCTACGGTTTTTACTGTCTTATTGAACAAATGAATACAAATGGACCCTAGACCATCACTGATGTGCAATTAACTGAATGCCCATGGAAATCGGCTTTTTACAGAAACACAGCTTCCCTATCATCAAATGTCACGGCACATCATTGGTACACACAATACTAAAATAAGTGATAAGTTGTATAGAAATTATAAAAACAATTAATTAAAACTGATGGCAAAGTCCATTGAATAAAGTCACCTTTTGTTCACTTTTGTGTTCCAGAATACTTATGAATTGATTAAAGATACTAACCATGTTTTTACAAAAGTTAACGTAAAACTTTGCTCATAGGAAAGAAATTTAAAATAATTAACAATGAATGCAAGAAACAGCATAGAAATTTAACTGTTCTAAAATTTTTTATGCATTGCATTCCAAAATACACACACACACTCAGAGTTTATTTTAGCTCATCTCCAAAGCAGTACCATGTATTTATATTATTTATAAGAAAAGTTTTAATTGAAATCACGAATCAGTATTCTTTACATTAAAAATTTTATTTTGGAGTTTGAAATATTGTTTTGTATTAGCATCTTATTTATTTATCACCATCAATTTTGCTAACAATTAAGAAATTTAATTCAAATATAATCGCATATTTTAAATACAAATTTTTATTCAAAGATAAAGAAGGATAAACTAGCCACTGTGGTTACATGACAAAATTAATCAATGCACCTTTAACAGTAGGCAAAATTTAATTCTTTAAACACAAGATCACCCAAAAATCACCTTAAAAAATTTTAGCATTGTTTAAACTTTACAACAAAACATAACATGAAATAATATTTGAGTTTAAATATAACTTTCCTAATAAATATACTATTAAAAGTGTAATTCAATAACATTTATAGGGTAATATATCAATATTAATATAATGATACTAATCTAAATTTAAAATATTATAGTTTAATCAGAACTCTCTCAATTTTCTTATATATTTCCAATTTTCTTTTGTCTATATCATACATTTTTCCTGATAGAATTAAATAAAACTTAAATAAGTAGTAAAAAAAAACTCTTACTGTTTGTAGAGATTCATGTTTGGATCAGATGGTTTGCAAATTTCTGTTCCATAAGTTTCTTTCATAGTAGGAAACAGTGACTATAAATAAAAAAAAATTGCATGTTTGAAATTTATTCACAATTTATTATTAGCTCTAAATAATAAATTGAAACAAATATTTTGTTTTTATTCTAAATCAAAAACATTAATAAATATGATAATCTTTTTTCCTCTCAAGCATTAATTTAAAAAAAATAAAGTGAAATCATCAATAGTAATTTTATTAATAATTGAACATTGTTGTTGTCGAAACCATGTTGTATTTATGTATTGTATACTGGCACAATGAAGTGACTTTTCTTCAACACTAGGCAAGTTTCAATCTTTATTCAGTTAGACTGAATAAAGATTGAAAGACTGAAGAAAAGTCACTTCATTGTGCCAGTATACAATAATAATTGAACATGTCAAATGATTTCTAATCATATTTTTCAAAATGTTCCAAAGTTTAATTGTAGTTTTATCACAACACAGTGTTATGAAATTGTAGTAGCAATATCTATAAGATTTCAACATATTTAAAACAAATTTCAATTAATATCATCAAAAATTCTATATATAAAACTGATCTTCACTTGTTTACTAAACTGATATTTTTTTTTGTTAATTTTGATTGCATCATATTTTAGTTGAATTAAGTAGCTTGTTGTGGAATAATTCATATAAAAATAGTAGAAAGAATACTATCAAAATTAAAAGTTAATTGATTTAATGAACAACTGTAATAAAAAAAAAATTTATTTATACATAGCATTTGGGGAGTTACTAGATGTCATTGTGTTGGCAGCTTTTTGTGATGAGATGGGATGCAAAAGTCAATATTTTGACACGGAAATATTAAATAAGAGTTGACTCGTGTTGATAATCCACTTATGACTTAAGTTTAAAATTAATTAAAATGTTACTAATTCAAGATGGAACAGAACTGAATAGCCTCTGTGAAGTTGGTTGCATATTTGGTATCTTCCAATATGCAAAGAAGGGGACAAGGTAGACTAAATAAACATCAGAAAAAATTGATGGAAAAGATAGAAATGTCAGATATGGAATCTATAAAGAATTGATTTTTTTTTCAAAGATTAAATAACCAAGACAGTTGAAAGGATTGTTTTACCTCTATGTGAGAAAAGAAGACAGGAGGTGAGCCAAAGGTTGAATACTCTCTAAAGTCATTGTCTAAATTAATACACAATAATTTCCACATTTAAATGTAGAAATAAAATCAATTCAATTGAAATTCAGTCATTAAGAGATCAAAATGAATTGTTTGTGAAGAATTAAAAAACTTATCTAAATGGTTAGATAATATGGAAATTATGTCCAAGTACTACAATTAAGTAAACGATATATTAGAATTTGAGCTAGATAGAATAATAAACATTTTTTATAAAAATATTGTAATATCCTTTTACTTCATCAAATTATTTAACTGAATTAGTTCAATTCATAAAATCAATGCTAGAGTTTACAAATTTCTTGGTAGACAGTATTGTTAATCTAACTAAAGACATCAAGTCAATAGTAAAATTTTCAGTGAAGTCCAAATACTCCAAAATGCAATTTTGAGTGTGCTTTTGTAAAAAAAAATTAACTGGACTGAGGGAGGGAGAGTTTTTATCAACAATACTTATAGCAGATATGTGTAAAAGATTAAGGTTGTGTAGACAGAAATTACTCCCAACAGTGTGTAAAGAAAAGTTGAGTGAAAATCGAGCATATCTTAAAAATTATTTTATGAAGAATAAACAGATGTTTTCATATAATCTAAATACAAACCAAGTTATTGTGATGGATTACTTTTTACTCAAAATCTGTAAGGACAAGTAGAGTTAATGGAAATATGAAAAGTAATTCGTGTAACTCTAACAGAGAACAACAAAATGATGAAAATAATTATAACAGAAGAGAATTATTGATAGATCCTACTTTTAATTGGGTTAAATATTTATTAGAATTTAGATAAACATTTAACATCATACCAGCAAAGAAGACTACTGTATTTTAGGTGGTGGTATTAAATGTTTACTTGAAGTTTTTTTTTTTTTTTAACTCTTCCTGTCCTGTGGGCACTAAGAGAGTCTCTTCTTTAGCAATCTCATTATGGGTTTGGCCAGACCCACAATGGGGCAGCTGGGTGGTGAAGATGAAGCTTGGTATATCTGGACAGACCATACCAAAAAAATTCCTGGGGTTTTTGATCCATTCAGATTTGATCCTAGGTACCCAAAGCAGTATGCTGCTGCCACCTTAACCACTCCACCATCTATCATTCTATCTACCATCTACTACTAGCTATGATTTACTAAAAGTTGATAAGTTACAGCACATGATATGATAAAGTGGCTTAGTTGTTGGAGTATTCAATGTTGCAAAATAAACTCTACAGTTCTCTGCTAAAAAACTAATGGAAATTATTGGTATTGCAAAAGCTTTGATGACTATTAAAAGAAGAAAATTGTATGGAGTTAGAATATGACCATTACATGTTTTTTTTTACATTTCTAGAAAGAGTTAGATGGAAATTTTTATGGTTTATTGTCCTGTGTCGGTGAGTAGAGAGTTCTGTTTAAGTGAAATACAAAAAATTGATAACTCAATAGTTAATCATAACCAGCTTCTAGGTAGTCTTTGGAGATTTTAATGCTCAAATTGATGAAACTATGGACTTAAGAGTAACAATTCTGTTATTAATAATGACAGAAGTTCAAAAGACGAAAACATTAATACAGAAAAATTGAAACAAATCAAGCAACCTCTCGCACAACTCCTGGGAAGATAAATCAACACAAAAAAACCTTTTTAATATCCCAGTATGAACAAATTTAAACAAAACGAACGTTTTCGACCATAAACTTGGTCTTTATCATATGGTCGAAAACATTCATTTTGTTTAAATTTGTTCATACTGGGATATTAAAAAGGTTTTTTTTGTGTTGAAACAAATCAAGTTTTTTCATGAAAATAATCTGTTTATACTCAATGGGAGAATAACAGGAGATTCACCAATGGAATTTACTTTTCATTCCTACTCTGAAAAATCAATTGTAGACTATGTTCTGTATTGTAAGTTTTTGCTAAATTGATGTGCCAGAATGCAGGTTCTGAATATAGATGAGCCAAGTCATTATCCAATTCATCTAGAACTGTTTATAAGTAATAAATATAATAATTGTCTGTTTAAAGAGTAAAATAATCATTAATAATCAAGTTTTTGAATGGAATTTAAAGAGATTCAGTGGAAGTGATTGCAAAAAAAAATGATACTGTACATACTCAAATAGACCTGCTGTGGACCTGTTTTTTAAATTTGTTGAGAGTACAGGTTTATTCAAGTCTTGAGGCTATATTAATTTGTGGGTTTGTTTTGGGTTTATTTTTTCAAGATTAGTATTTGTGCACATTGGTGTGAGTGGCCACATAGGTCATTAAATGAAAAAACAATTATTCTAAAAATTAACACACAACAAGAAATGTGATCCAATTCTTTATACAATTATAATTCTGAATAGGTTGTTTATAAAATCCATAGCTTAGAAAATGTAATTTGAAACCCTTGTGGGTTTATTCAAGTACTGTGGATTTATTTTCTTAAATGAGACTGCCATGGAGGTTTATTCAAATCTGAGGGGTAATTTAAACTGAGGGTATATGGTAATAATTCATTAGATAATTATTCATATTTGACTACTCTGTTTAGTACTTAGCTTTATAAGTTTACAGGGTGTTAAAAATCCATGATTTAAACAACAGTGGTTTGATTTCAAGTGTTACTATTATAAATTAAGAAAACAGCAAAGCTTAAACTGGTTTTGAAACGTGGATTCAGAACAAGCATTGAAATCATATTTGGATAACAAGAGTTTATAAAAATTATTTAAAAGCCAGAAAATCAAAGTGTTTTTCAGAGAAATAATTTGTGTGTGTGTGTATGATTTTCTAAAAGGGCCAATGTCATAATTATGTCATATGTCATATTGTCAATTATGTCAATTATATGACATTTATGACATTGACATAATTATGTCATAATTATGTCAATGTCATAAATGTCATATAATTATGCATCTTTGATGACTTATCTTTACATTTATTCTGTTCATGTAAAGGCAGTTATGAGTTACATCTGCATTATAATTTAAATAAATTGGAAACTTTAAAGATGAGAATCAAATGCACCTTCTGTGTTTTCATAAAG
This sequence comes from Centruroides sculpturatus, assembly GCF_000671375.1. Taxonomy (NCBI): domain Eukaryota; kingdom Metazoa; phylum Arthropoda; class Arachnida; order Scorpiones; family Buthidae; genus Centruroides; species Centruroides sculpturatus. Next base: position 215,295 of record NW_019384400.1, read on the forward strand.
TAAAGCTTAAAAATAATATTTAGTTTGTATAATTATTTTTTAAAATTTGTTAAAGAAAATTAGTTGTTAAATTTATGTTGTTAAATTGTTAAATTTGTTAAAGAAAATTAGTGTTTATGTTGACACAGCAAGTAGTTTGTCAACATTATTTAAACCTAGGTTGTTGGTCCTATTATATATAAAATTAAATAGTTTTATTCTATACTATTATGATATATAAAACCCCTGTAACAAAAAAAATTCTTATTGAAGTAAAGTTTGATTTGATTGATTGATTATATAAGATTTAGAAAGTTAACTCTCATCTTCAGAACATCTCAAATCACAAGATTTGTTCTACATAGCTCAAAAGATAAACTGAAGCCAGATATTCAGTTCTGGATTATTAAGTTAAAAAAAAATAACAACAACAACTACAGTCGTTAGTGTTGTAAAACAATGTTAGTTTTTTTAGTTTAATTTGTTCTTGAGACATTTTAAAAGTTTGTATACTCAATTTAAAGAGCTCAATATCAAAATATTTTAAATTTAAAATATGCTCACTTGAAATGAAGTCAACTTAGCACTGCTGTCACTGGAAGAAGAATTTTCATTGTCGCGTATAAAATGATAATCTTCATCACTAGATTCTCCACTTTCTGTTTCACTTGTTCCACTCGATGCAGATGCTGATGATGATATCCCAGTCACCGAAGGATTTGGAGGTTTGTCAGTTCCCATGGATTCACGCCTTTTACCAGGTCTTACACGTACAGAAAATGGACTATAATCAGTTGCAAAATTTGGCATGAAATCTCTAAATAAAAATAAATAAATAAAATATTTTAACTTCTATCATATCTAAAATTTCATTTAATACTATCAATTTATATTCACAAATTTCTTTAATGAAAAAAATTATTTTAAAATAACAGACATTTTTATCAATGAGTTTACATAAAAATTATTGAAAACACTAATATTTAAAAATGTATATTTAATGGTAATTATGCCATGCCATTTTGTGTTACTGAACAGTTTATAAAAGTTAATTAAAGCATAAAATTTATACTTATTTTTATTTTTTTATAAATTGATATCTTATATTTAAGACACATTTAAATTTTTACTTTTAAAATATACACTTAAATATAATGCCAAATTTTATTATATTATTATATTTATACCCAATATAATATTATTGTAAAATTATTATCTTTAATGCAATTCTAATGTAATTATTATTACATTATCTTAGTGAACAGAAATTTGTAAACTAAAGAACTGCAATTAATATTAGTAAGAATTATTAATTTTAATCAGGATAGAATCCAATATATGATAAAATGCATAATTAAGGTTTCTATTTACAATAATATATTCAAAATGTATTATTATTAAATTTTTCTAGACAAAAGTTTAAAACTAATCCAGTAATTCAACCGATATCTTTCATTACAATTATTTACTGAACGTTTTGCATAATGTGATATTCACGCAATAAATCTTTACTCTGGTAGACTAATTTTATTAATGCTACTGTTTTCAACCCTATTTAAAGACTTTCACACTTATTAAATAACCTAAAGACAACCCTAAAATAGGATTGAAAATGTTAACATTAATAAAATTAGTGTGATGGAGTATAGGTGTAATGTTTGAATTAATGCAAGACTGTGCATCTATTAATTGTGAATTTGATGCATAAAATGTAATTCCTTCATTTATTAGTTTCTTAAAACTAGTTTAAAGACAATGAAATTAAAAGGGCTAGTCTAGACAATGGAATAAAAACACTTAATAAAAAAGATTAGTAAAAATGAATTGAGTTGTTAAAGCTGTCTCAATATTTCATACACTTATTATTATTATTCATACAAAGAAAAAATTACATTAAATTGACAAAAAAAGGTACGAGTTCAAAGATTTATGGAAGATTTAAACATGCAAATGATTTTGAAAGAGTGATGAGAAATAAAGGCAGATTTCCATTCTCTCAAAACAGATTAAAATCATAACTGTTAATATAAATAAAGTTTTAGTCTAATGAATCTTGCAGAAAAGTAAAGTCATCATTAATTATTCACAGGGGGATTCAATAATGACACACACACAAATGATCCTTCATTAGAACTTTAAACCAATTAATGAAAAAGCAATAGTTTGCAATCAAAATCTTTTGTATTTAAATGTTGCCTGTTTCACTGTATTTGTTTACTGGGGTTTGTTGTATGGAGAAGACTTATCCTAGAGTCACCACCTTTTGTAATAATAATAAAAAAATAAAGAATTTGTTCTTTAATATACAATTCCATTACTTGAGAAATTATAAATGTTAAATGCTTATGTTTTAAACACACACAAAGGAAAAGATAAGCAAACTATAATAAGAATTAAAGACTCTTATTTTTGTTCTGTTATCTTAATATTTTACACTAAAATCATTTAAAACTTCAAGAAAAAAATATTTTTACAAAGCAATTGTGACAAAAATTTTTATGACTAGTCAATTTAAGTTTTATTTTTGGAGTTCTATTTATAATATGTATAAATACATAGAGAAGCACCTGAATTTCTGTGTCTACTTATGAATAGGCTATGTTCCCGAGGTTTCATCACAAGTCAAAAACTAACCTAAAAAGCACACTTGCACACAGAATAACTAGGTATTACTAGTGTTTGATCCTTTAATGTACTTAATAAAATACATTAAGTTCATTTACCTACTCACTACTGCTTAGTAGCTGGCATTTCAAATGTGGTAGTTTTCACTTAATGCACTTAGTTCTATAATGTCAAGATTAGTACAAGGCCTCTTGTATGCAACCTTTTTGTTTGTATATGCCGCAATTTCTCTGTAAATAAATTTGAGGATGAAACCGCTAGGGACCAAGTGTTATCTGAATCGTGAGTGTGCATAGCAATGTTGTCACTGGGATTTACATGTGAAGAGTAGGCATATGACATGTTATAAATTAATTTTGGACCATAGCCATGTTGGGTGACTATGTTCTGGATGTGATGTAATTCAGATAATGTGTCTTCAAACCTTGAATGGTGCGTGAATGCTCTTTTAGTTAAGGCCCGGAACACCGCCCTCTTGTATGCGAAGGGGTCAGCTGAAATGGCTAGAATGAATAATGGGGAGTAGCATGACTTGTAATGGACCTTAGTTGCTATCCAATTGCCACCTAATTGCAGATTGCTGTCCAGGAAGTTTGCAGTTGAATTGCTTATCTGGTCCAGTTTGATACAGAAGCCACATGGATTATTGTTCATTGAACTGATGAAATGGTTTATATTGGGCTTGGTTTTCCATAAAATAAATATGTCATCAACATATCTTTTATATATGATATATGATATGATATGTTTAAAAGTGTTAGAAGGCCAAACCTTATGGCATAGCCTTTGAATAGGAAGGACGAAAAGTTTTAGAGGAAGTGAGAAGAGGGAAGAAAAGTAAGGAATGATAGGAAAGTGTGAAGTGAGAAACATGGTGCCATCACGTTCCATTTATTGAGTATACTTTAGTTACAACACATGGGGCATAGTCCACAGATAACAGTATGGTCAAAATATATACAGAAAATAAGCCTGCACATGGAACTGCCTCTACGGAGACAGGGAACGCGAGCAATTGACAGCTATGCACGTGGGCAACCGACACAAGCTGCTGAAAATACCAACCCGGAATGTGCTGGAGTACAAAAGCACAAAGTTACACATGAAAAAAAAAATAAATAATAATAAAATAAACATGAAAAGTCCCCTGACAGCCAACTCGGCCAGGTTACAATGGGGAGCAACAATGCAAAGAACCCCAGATGGCCAACTTGGCCATAATACGGTATACAACACAACACAAGAGTCCCCCGATGGCCAACATGGCCAGGACCCAGTGGGAGTGGTAACAAGACTGGAATCACCAAATAGCCAGTTCGCCCAGGTTACAATGTGTGTTCCGAGTGAAGCTGACAGCTAGGATGCTAGAGAATCCTAGAACGAAGGTACCGTGATCCCGGTGCCCATGATGAAATTTTTTAAAGCGTTTACTGTCTGCTTACTCATGAAAAAGTCTTTTGGAGCACAGGGCCAATGGAGGCTACACCTGTACAAAGTTTCGGTGAGGGTCTTTCTTAGTGTCTTAAACTTGGGGCATCTGAAGATTATGTGGTGGGGATCTTCGTCTTCCCCCGAACCACAGTCACATATTCCGTCTCCTTTGTGGAGAAATCTTCTTAAGTAGGCACGGAAATTCCCATGCCCCGTAAGGATTTGGGATAGGTGGAAATCGGGGGTGAAGTAGTCCATCCTTTGTCTACTTGCAATGTCAGACAGGAAATCATGAAAAGTTCTTCCTGTAGATTCGCTGTTCCATCTGGCTTGCCAGTCCGAAATAGTAAGTTTTTTAAGTTCCCCATGAAGCCAACAGCTGGGGAGCTCCCGAAACACTGGTTCTGTTGATAATCGTGCTGCCTTCTTTGCAAGAAGGTCAGCCCTCTCATTTTCCCCAATGCCAGAGTGGCCCCCTAACCCATGTAAAAGAAACCTTAAAACCTTTCACAGATAGGCACTGGAGAAGTGTTACTGTTTGTGCAATGATGTTCAGTTTTGTGTTTAATTTGTGGACTTGCAGTAAGGCTGTCTTGCTGTCACTAAGAATTTCCACATAAGTTTTATTTTTATCGTTAAAATGAGTGTCTACATACTGGAGAGCCTTGAGTATTGCAAGGCTCTCGGCTTGGTTGACTGTACAATGTCCTTCCAGTTTTCCACTCATCTGCCAAATGTTTCGTTCATTTGGTCCAATGATAACCACAGAACACCCTACGCCCTCTGGTGTCTTTGATCCATCCGTAAAGATTTTGAACTGTGGTTGATTTTCTTGGGTAGCCATGTGGATATTGTATATAGGATGCTGGCTGCAGGCAGGGTGTAGTTTGTAGTACTTGTGGGTGTAGTCTATATTGTGTTTAATGATATACTTGGCTATGTTTTTAATACTTATAGGAAGGTCAATTTCTTTAAGGAGGCCACTAGGATTTCTACTAAGGTGAAACTTCCAGTATGTTTCCAGGATTTTGAGGTCTAAGGGAGGTAAGTTTGCCAGTACCTGGAGTGCGTTGGTAGATGCTGTTCTGTAGGCTCTTGCTACAGTTAGCAGACATGCTCGTTGGATATATATTTTATATAGAAAAATGTTGGGTATAAACGGGTATGATTCTCTGTTCAAGTTGTCTAATCACTAACTCACATAAATCGCCCAATATTGGGCTGCCCATAGGTACACTGCGCCTTTGGCGGTTCGTTTTGTTGTTGAAATGGAGAAAGGAATTGTAGCATAGAATATAGGCAAGTTCCAAGATTTGTTTATGGTGTGCTGTGGTTTTGTGCGAAAAAAGTAAAAGGTCCCTAATCGCACAAAAGCAAGGTTGTATTTTTATAGAAGGGTATAATGAAATAAAATCAAGTATAGTGATGTGAGTCTGCTCAGTTACAGTAAGTGTTCTTAAAGCACCTAATAACTCATCAGTGGGGTTCCTGACCATTCAAGATTAGTTTCCATGGTCATAGAGCCATACTTCTTGCATTTATCTCCACCATTAGATTCATTATTACAATACATTTTGGATGCATTTTGAAACACTAATTGTAAAAGTTTATAAAAATTGCAAACAATAGTGAAAAATGCTGTTACTCCAACATTACCAACTTCAACACCACTTCACGGATGGGAACAGAATGTCAGAATATACAACAAAAATAAAAATAAAAAATGACAATATGCAATAGAAATAAATCAACATTAGTTATTTTATTACTGGCCAAAGACTGACTTTGATGCTACCTCACAACTGGCAAGAGAACTTCAGGATCTGTGCAAAATTTAAATTTTAGACGTATGGTCAAATTTTTTGCAAGTCTGAAAGCTCATTAAGTAGGGAGTTCCTGTATATTAAGGACACTGCAACAAGAAAATAAATGTAACAATTTAAAATAACTTGGAACAAGTGAATAACACCAAATACCTTTAAAAATAAATAGATGGCACTTAAATGTTCACATGTCGTTTGTTATTTAAGTATTATGAATTAAACTTTGATATTTTTATAATTCAAGAAATATTTTACTTTTTTGAAATTTAAGATTTTTCTTATAATACTCAACGTTTTCCTTTGATTATAGCATTTCATTTTTCTGTAAAAAATCTGCTATATTCTAAAGTTTCATGTCAATCAGTAGTCAGTCAGGCCAATGTAATGTTACATACATATATAAATTTTCTAAGATATTAAAAATGCATTCAGAGCTTATAGAAGTATTTATTACATAATCAAATTAGATCAAAAATATTTTCTTTGATATTTGAGAAAATAATGAAAGTGTAAAAAGAAAATCAATCTATTCTAAAGTAAATAAAGACAGTTATCTTTCTTTATTATCTTATTATAACTATATAAAATGCATTTAACATAGAAATTTTGAATTGTGAAAAGCAGAATTTGGTTAGAAAGTTAGAACTGACACATAGCTACAAATATACTTAAATAAAATTTCTTAGTGGAATCTGTGAAATGTAATAAAGAATCTCAAAATATCTTCAATAATAAACTGATATCAAACATTCCATTTTAAATATTGCCAAAAAATTTTAAAACCATACCACATTATTAATTAAATAATTCAATTAGATGCAAAAGTAAATATCACCCCTACCATCATTTATGATGCTAATTTTTACTATTAGATATAAAAGCAATTAGAAATTATTATTAGTGTCATAATATAATAAAATATTAAAATTATAAATTTTTAACATTCAATATAACTACTTAGGGCTTTTTTTCCACTATAAATATTAATTATGAATATTTAAATGTGAACTTTTATATGTAATTTGCCTATCATAACACTTCTACAAATATTAAAAGTATTTGAAAAAATATTCTTTTATGAAGTGGAAGACATTTTTCAGTGAAATTTATATATAAATTATAAAATTATGCAACTGAAAATATTTCGAAAGTTTTAAATAAATATTACCATTATGATGATGGCAATTACCTTATAGAATGACTAATATTAAAGCTGAATAAGTCTGATATCACAGTCATTTCATATGGTCGATAATGCTCGAAAAATCCATCAATTGTTTCATCAGTAGGATGAACTTCAATCAGTTCAACAGTTGACTTGTTTTGACTCTTCTGAACTAATAAAACACATTTGAAATTAATGAAAAATTAATTATGAGTGTTGTTTATTTCATTAAATTATTTTAAATACCTTCTTCAAGTGCCTGCGGTAAACATTTTGCAACATCACTATTCCACCATTGTGTGTATCTATAAAAATATATTTGTATTTTATTACTACACTACAAATGAAAACAATTTTTCATCCAGTATCCAGTATTTATAAATGAAAATTATTTACTTTATATAAACAATTCTACACTGCTTTTAGGAGTACAAAAAAGTTTACTACTACTAAAATTGCATTAGTACTATCAAGCTAGTTAGCTAATCATCACAGACAATAAAAACTTTAAAAATCTGAATGTTTACATAAAATTCTGATAGTTCAAAAAAACAAACATTTAAGAACACTTAAGACTTGAAAAAAATTAAATATTACAATGTGAATCTACATTCCATGACAAAACTTAGCTACAAATAAGCAAAAGACAAACATATTAACAAACAAAAACACAAATAACATCCAAACAAATGAAAAAGCCTAATTATAATGTTAGCAATAAGTTCCCATACAGCTTTCTTTGCACAGCTTGTAGTCATTATATGCTATACATTATGCTTTAAATATCATTTACATACAATAAAAGAGTTTCTTTGACATAAAACTGCTTGTTTGTGTAGACCTTTAAAAATCCAAGGCTCATCCCTATACTCAAAATTAAGTTTTTTGCCATTTTATAATAATTAATTATATGAAAAGTTTTTAAATAAAATATAACAAAAGGCACCACCAAATGTTGCTGGAAAAGTTAAGCAAATCCTTTGTTTTGGAAGCATTCTGTATAATAGGAATTTATACTAACTCTTCATAGAACAGTTCAGATAATGAATCATATTAAAAAATTGTATCTCAAATCAATTAGAAGTTAAATAAAAATGGATTCCATACATTCCCAAAAGTGTCTAATAAAGAAACACAAATAATATGTAAAATAAGACAAGAGTGAATAAAAAACTGAAATGAGTAAACAGAAAAAAACCCTTTATCAACTGTATAAAATCCTAAATAAATTTATAGCTTATTTATTTTATATAAAAATTAAATCTCTACATAAAATATTTCATAAATATCTAATTATATCTAATAATTATGCCATTTTAATAAAGAGATTTATATTATTCTGTAAAATATTGAATAAAAAAATAAAGTAACTATAGAAACTGAAACATTGAAATAACATTGAAAGAAAAACATTATTAAAAATAGTTACGATGGTTCAAATAAAACAATGTTTCTCAACCTGTAACGAACCATTGCCCCCTTCAACGTAGTATCACCCCCTTCAATAAAACCGTTATGTAGTATTGCCCCCTTCACTTCAAAATTCCAATGCCGAGGGCCAAGGCTAATGCCAAATTCGTACTGCATTGAATAGACTAGTGACTAGTATAATGTTATTTGTTTAATTATTGTACGATATAACGAATAAAATATCTAATTATTCTTAATATAATGTTTTACTATATCGCCCAGAAAATTGTTTTTTGCCCCCAAAATATAAATTGTCACTAATCGCCCCCTCAACATGGAAAATTGCCCACATGGGGGCGATATCGCCCCCGTTGAGAAACACTGAAATAAAATATTTAAATTTAGTTAAATGTTTTTACTTTTGTATTTGAATTTATAAATTCCACATAATTAATATTAGTATATAACAACTTTGTGCTGGAAAACTGCATAAATATGATATTAATATAAAAATTAATAAAAGTAAATTAGATTTATATTAAAACTCTACACTAGTACTTACAAATTTCTATGGCAAATCAGCTGACCGGATGCCACAGAATTATGTAAATAATTGTCAGTTGTCAATTCCCAAATGGGCAATTTTTCTTGTTCAGCTTTATAAACTCCCAAATAAAGATTTATAGCATTTTGTTTATCTGCATCTAAAAATGGAATATTTTCATTAATTAATTAATAGCTAAATAGTAGTTTAGAAAATGTTATTTTATATATTTTTTAAATACTATTGTAATCTTAAAAAAAATTTGTAAAGGGCTCAAATATTTTTAATCACACAGACAGTTGTAATGTAGTAATTTCATTTCATTTTTGTTTTTTTAACTTTAAATTTATTTTTTGTTCCATCATTATTACAAAAATGGTTTTTCTTTTTATTTTATATATTATACTCCAGAACAATGAAGTTCTTTACACAAATGTCCCTGATGATAAACATTGACATTGAAAGTACTTGAACTTTTCAGATTTTTAATTGACTTTTCTGAATTAAAGCAATATTGTTCGTTGTTTTTTTTTTGTATAAGTGGAGTTATTTAGTAATTATAAGGTTACCTGAAAAAGTATTACTGTAATATCGAGATAATGTTTGCATAATATCTCTCGAATGCGATGACAAAGGTGCAATTTTTCTGTATGTTTTTATTCGATGGACAAGTTGGGATCCTCCGTATTGTAATGCTAAGGTATCGCCATGATCTTCATATAATTCTTCTAACATTCTAAACAAAGAAAATGAATGGTTGTAACATAATAGTAATTTTTTATAAAATTTATTGCATTTATAAAAAGATTATTATTAACTGAATAACAAATAATTTTTAGTTATAGGATTAATGTTTTTAACAATGCAAATATCTTCTAAATTATGAATCACAGTATAAACAAAAAAATGATTGCATATTTTCAAAATTAATCATTTTTTATAAGACCTTCAAATACATGATTATGACAGGATTAATTATCAGAAGTAAAACATGGATATGAATATAATCAGATTTTTTTTCCACATTTTTGATTGCTCTGTGGACACTAAGAAGATCTTTTTAAACTATACTCATTGCAGGTTCTGCCAGGCTCACAATGGGATGGCTGAATGTGAGGTTAGACCATCCTAAAAATTCCTGCAATCACTCATTCATATTCAATTTTGGGTCTCTCAGAGTGGAAAGCTGATGTCTTAATTATCAGCCTACCATTCTAGACCTCCTATATGGTCAGATTAAAAATTAACATTTAAATCCAAATTTTTATGAAACAGAATTGTTTAAAAAATGCATTAATGATGCATAAGTTGTTAGAAACAAATGCTTTTGAAAAAAAACATTAAAAACGCTTTCAGATCAGTTTCCATAATTTATTTTTAATTTAAAAGTGCTTTTATCTAATGAGCCTCATTTTGGAGTAACAAATCAAAAACTGAAGTTTTTTTTTTTTTTTGCACCATTTGATAGAATATTTCTTCCTAAATCAGATTCAGTAATAAAAGTGTTGATTTTCTGTAAGAATTTTAACACAGCGTCAAACAAAAATTTCACTTTTGAAGAGTGAAAACTAGCAATTATGCAATTTGGAATGGCTCTTCAATTAGAATCCGGCAAAAATTTCATAGTGTGTCATCAAAACTTAGTGATTGACAAACTTGTGATAAGTTTCAATATTTCAAATAAATTTTCTAACCTTAATAAAGTTAGAAAATTTCACTCTTCAAAAGTGAAATTTTTGAAGTGAAATTTTTTCAATACATCTTCAGACAAAAATCCAGCAATAAGATGCTTAACTTTCCCAGCAATGTTTAAAATTGCATGTGAGGCATCATTTGTTATGATATTTTATTTAAAAACTTTTTATATTTTTAATTATTATGAAATGGTTATTATAAATTATAATTATTACAAAAAAGTATAATTATTGTATAATACAAAGTATAATACAAGTATAATTATTACAAAAAGTTTAATTCTGAGGGTAAGGATGCATTTTAAAAAAATTGTAAATGCTAATAATGAGTAAAATCGTCATTAAGTCCAACCCTACTCAAGATATGATGCATGACCCCATTTATCCCCACCCCATCGACCTTTCACCGCCAAAATTTAAATATCAATCCCCTAATACACAAACTGCCCTGCAAAAGTTCGGAAATTTTCAACAAAGAGCATGGGAGTTATTAAGCTTCAAACAGGATAAACAAAATTGTGCTCCCCCACATAAACTAACATCCATACGTACAGAAAAACTTCTGAATTTTTTGCATTTCTCGACATTTCAAGGTTCCGAATGCAAGAATGTAAAAATCTTGGGGGCCAATTTATGACCAATCACCACACTTTCCCTCTGGATAACAGAACCAAGAAAGTAACATGGTTGCATCAATTTTTTTGTTTTTTTAATTGATACAAACAAATTTTAACTATCCATTTGTTACTCGGAAATGCAGACTGTAAGATCTGTTTGAATAAAAATATTAAAGTTTATTAACTTCAAACAGATTATGAAAGTGAAAATATTCTTACAATTCATATTTTTAAAAAAAATTCATATAAAAACAAATTAATGGAAATATTCTTTGGACATTCCTTTTCGTTAAAAAAGATCAATTATTTTAGAGATGTAACAAAGTTTACTTTTAACTATCAAATGAAAAACAAATATTCAAAATATTATATAAAAATATGTGTCTTACCTAACAACATCTGTGTCAAATTCAAGTGAAGGACTTTCCAACACTCCCAAGGCATACAACTGTTTAATAAAATTTTAAAGAACTATAATTTCCAATATCATATTATAAAAACGATGAAAACATTATCATCATTTAAAAAATATTCTATGATATAAACAGTGTTTTAATGAAGTCAAAATTCTAATATATATCATTCAATAGCTTCATTTTTCTATAGAGTAGAGTTTTTAGTTCTCTCTCTTAACTAGAGACAATGATGGTTCTAAAATTACACAATCTCAAGAAGAAACTCTTAAAATCCATTGACATTGTTCAGTTCTCAAATATTCCTGAAGATGAATCAGTTGATTCAAAAGTACTTAAATGATTTTTTTCATATATACATTGAAATTTTTGAATCTAAGCACTGTAATGTTCAATTATCTATCTGTTTAGACAATCTGTAAAGTTGAAACTGATAAAATGTTGCAAATTCAAATTTAAATAGAAAGTTAACAGCTTTCAACAATTTGATTTCACAAATTTGAATAATAATTTCTATATACAGTGTAACTCCAATTTACATGCTTACCTCATTCCCAATAAACCTTTCATAAACAGGAAAAATCTTTTCTGTTATTTATGGTTAAAATTTGTACCTCATTCTCACATAATCCAGTCACGTTATTTAAGTTATTAAAATAATATTAGAAAGTTACATAACACCTATTTACCTAGCCAACAATGATTCTAAATAAAATAAACTGAGTATTGATTCAATTATTTATCAATATAAGAGTAACTAATACAAAATGAGAAAAGTAAACCTACAACATACAACATAAGAGAAGCACACATGAAAGTTAACAGATATTTATTTAATAGTAAGAAAATAAATGTTAGTTAAGTCAATAAGTAACAAAAACCAAGTAAAATAGAGTAAAATAAAACTGTAATCATTAATAGATGTAGAGACAAAGTTCACTAAACTCCACAACTGCATTATAATAAACAGCACAAACCCTATTTAACAAAGACATGATACAAATGAAATGAAAATGGAGAAAGAAATCTATGAGCCATCTAATTACAATGTGAAAAAAGTTGTGATTTCACACATCAAAAAGTCAATATATCCATGATATTAGAAGCCTGGAACTGCAGAGAAAACTCAAACTTCTCATTTTAATGTTGATTAAACAATGATAAAAATGAGAAATTTGAGTTTTCCATCTAAAAATGAGTGTTTTAATCACTGTGTTCACTTCAAATTGCATCATTTTTATTATTTTAAAGATTCAGCAACCAATATTACGTAAGTGTGTAATATTTCAGACAACTGTAAAACTATCTTACGTTGTAGCTATAATAGCTTCTTATAATGCTATAAAAGTTTTTAAATGTGTATAAAAAAAAGTACTTGATTTTGCCGAACAAAGCATCATTTTGGGCTACATTTCATCTCTACTTTCATGAATGTGGATTTTTTGTGTATGAAAACACTACCTTTTGTTCCACAGTGTTAGAAACTTAATTTTAAAAATAAAAATTAAAAATTTTTCTAAAAAATTTTAGGAAGATTTACTAGTTTTTCCCTTTGGGGCTGCTAGAACCCCTTGGCCCCTTCTGAGTGCACCACTGCTACATCATATATAAAAAAACATTATGCTAGATTTTGAGTAAATTAACTTACCTTTAACACTAGAACCATAAGACTTTCTGTATACCTAGATCCACTGACAACAGTCAAAATGATTGCTATACCAAAGTATGCTTGTTAGGATTTTAAATTGGATTTCATATAATTATTGTAAAAAATAACATTCTAGAACACTATATAATTTCAAGGGACAGTTTTATAGATCAGAAGGTTAGCCCCAAAAATTGAGGGAACTACATATACTTTGTATAATAAAAAATTAAGCACCAAAAACTACTCTGCAGGAATTTCCTCATTGCTACCTACCACAAAACAATATCCATGCATATACAAAAGCAGTTTTTTAGCATGAAAAAGCAAGCAACAATAACAACATTACTATTCCATAGATTACTATATAAAATTATTTTAAAACAAAAGTTTTCATGTAAATCTATTATATCAGTAAGAATCAGCATACTCAAAAAATACAGTAAATTACATACTATACCTCTTTGTAGAGAGGATTACGCTAGTTCATTCATGAGACATCAATTAGGCAAAATCAGATGCTGTTCTCCATCACTATCCAATAGAATATGAATGTCATCCATAACTTCACCTTCTAATTCATTTTCCAAAATATTTGATAATATATTTGCAATTTCATCTCCAGTAAGAATACGATAAATCAAATCTATCATTCATGTCTGTGTACACACACACACACTATGTGAATAATTCCAACAAGACAAACAAAGAATTGTTCTACTCTAAGACACAGAAAATGCAAACAAGACTAGCAGAAACATTCACATAGAAGTATTAATTTTCACAAGTCATAGACAGTGAAAAAAAAAAAAGTAAAACAACGGGATAAATCACTGGAAAACAACTGCTTTCCATGATCATAAGTAAACAAGTTTATATCTTGGGACCCAAAAATTCTATCAAGATAAAATTTGGTGGTAATGCAAAACATTCAAATTCAGGAAAAGTCAAAAGATTTCAGTTTCCTGTGACAAACTTGATTAAGTAAAATTCAATAGCAGTCAAAATGACTACCATTGCAGTTCTAGCATTAAATACACTAATTGCATTATACCATTTATTGTTTGTGAAACTTAAATGTACAGTGCTTGATGAATTAAAACACAAAACAAAAGGAGTTTCTGGATAACATAAAATATCATTTATCCAAAAGATTTCTGGTCCTATCAAGTTCAAATAATCCAGTTTCCACTCTACATAAATTAAGCAGATATTTTTGTGAAATGTTTAATTCTTAGTTGTAATTTCACTTTCTCACAGATAAAAAAAAAATATATCATCAAAACACACTAGTCGACAGTACAAAATAAAATAGAACAGAACTTAAGAAGTACTTTCCTAATTGTAATTTTCAGTAATTTGTTAATACTCCTTCAATTTAGAAGAACTGAACAAGTGAATACAAAATTAAATTATATAAAAATTTATCTTAAATTTATAAACTTTTTAAATGATCTGTTAACTATATTAACTTATACCAAATTTTATTTTAAAAAATAAGTTATTTAAACTACAATAAACTTTAAAACATACGCGCACACACACACACACACAGAGAGAGAGAGAGAGAATAAAAATATACCTGGAAAGCTAATGCGCATTTTCCAAGAGAAAATTGTGCAGTGTTTGTTCTATCCAAACAATCAACACAGTTGACTCTCACTATTCCAGTTTGAATATAAGTTCCTTGTTCTGTCTGTAAGCCTCCTATTCCAAGTCGATGAGATCTCATTTGTTGACAGTAATAAGAAGGCCAACTTTGAAAAAATCCTACTCTCTTCACTACATAGCAGGATATTTCGGCAAGACGAGCCATGACATTAGCTTCTTTCCTGCATTCAAAGAACAGAAATAAAATGTATTTCTTTATATTTGTAATCAAGACTGACAACAAGTACTTTATCCACATTTGCTGAAATATTATGTTTCAATTGATTTGATTTCAATTTTAAATTAATTAATTTTATTATTGATGTAAAGGCCAGTTTTAATTATTATTTTTAGTTTAATTAACTGGCTACCTAGTATTAATAAATTTTTGTTATTTAACTTAATCATATTTAAACACAAATTCTTGAATGCCATTTATATTACATGAATATCAATTAACAAGGTTTTTATTAATTAATTTGATTTAGATTCAACTTTAGCACATACTAAAAAACAGAAATTGTATCTTTCCTGCATGTGCATTGAAATGTAATTTAAATAGCAATGCCATCGATGATTTGTGTCGTGATGCAAAGAGATCTCATTGCCACTTCTGAATTAGTAGTCCTGTCATTGATTAGTCGAGCAGTTGACTTTCTTTAACATAGAAAATGTAGGAAGTTGACCATTGGTGGCTGGCTCTGACAAGTAGCTTGTTTGACAACTGTGTTATCATATGGCAACCGGAGCAAGAGTTCAAAATTTTGTTCATAAACCAAATTGTTTGAAAAGCGAAGCTTTCAAAACCTGAAGTTTGACTGTATATAAATATTCTGCTGTTCATAAAAATTGTAATGCCAAGATCATCATATCGACTTAAATTTTGCATTATAGTCATTATAATTAGATCATGGTAGAAATAAAAATAATTATAACAGCATCCTTTTATAAAATTTTGGTGTGAGCCACATGTATTCAACTATCCCTGCAAAGGTAAAAATATAGACTGCAAAGATCATGTATCTACAGTTGCATCACTTGAACTCTCAGTGTTGTATTGCAAATACTAAACATGCTACATTGCAGTAAGAGAGATCAATACATACAGGTGTTGAATTCAAGTCAGAACTGTGGACTACAAAAAGTGGCTTATCCTTCTGTGATATTGCTACATGTATGAAAAAGAACACAAGTATAGTGCTGCAAATATGGCATCAGTGGAAAGAAGGTGGTCATATTCCATTGATATCAGACTTGAAGAGTCAAGAACAGACATTGAGAAAATTAATTGCACCAAATAATGTTTTCAGACAAGTTGCAGTTTAGATTTATGCATTATGATAGGTAGACTTTTGATAAACACCTATTGAAAGTATGCAATTCTGAGACCAAAAACCCTGGTATGAAATGTTAGAGTGAGAGCATGCTAGTGGATTTAACTCATGCTCCTGCTTCAGATGACTAGCCACAACTCTGGCCAACTGATATTTTGGTGGCTAAATTCTGCAATGTTCCAACTTGACAACACCAAATAACTTATAATTCAAGATGTCTTGCATCTCCTAGATGCAAAACATGTTATTCTTCTTCCTTTTCTGAAAGATCACCAGATTTATTGCCCATTAAATGTAATACATAATTGCTCCATACCTCACACATCATGCTCCATAAGCATCTACCAAAATGATATTTGCATTTTAACACAGACAGCAGGATATGAAACAACCATCAGGAATCTCTTCTATTGCTACTTAAGCATTATTACTCCAATAAAGACAATTGTACTCAGAACTGAGTATTGGATCTTCCTCTGTACCCATAACTCTTTCTAATCATTTACATTTTGTATCATGTGTAATATATCAGATAAATTTCATTTTATCTGATGTCTTTCTTGGTGTTGTAATTTCTACAAACAGCAGTGTACAGTTAAATTTTATTCCGACATTAATTTTAATTTTACTTTTAATTTCTTTTACTAAAAATTAAATTTAGCTATTAGATTTCTTAAGAAAATCACTTACGATTTATCTATCCTTGCCATATCAAAGCCAATATGTTCAATCTGATGCATTGGTGGAAGAAATTGATTTAAGTAATTTATGGTTCCAATTATTTCTTCACTTAATATGCTTTCATGTTTCTTTTGTTCTCTTTTCTTTACTAAATTGAGAACAATGATTGGTGCCCCATAACGACAGATTAGTTGATTGAAATGACGACCAGCAGCAAAGCAATATGGATCTTTTGCATCCACTAAAAGTGAAATTAACATTTAAACATTATTAATAATATAAATTTTTAAGAACTTCTTTCTCAATAAATTATAACTAAAAATTCTATTAGTTGAATTTTTCATAAAGAATAAATTTGTTTTAGAAATAAATATCAAAAATAATTAATTTTTTTAAGAAACTTCTTAAAAAAAAACAAGCAAGCTGATTTTATGCTGTTCTTAATCTATCAAATACATTTTGAAATAAATCTTAGTTATATTATTATTTATCAAATAAAATTTAAAGTTAAAACATGAAAGTTTTCAGACTTTTGCCAAACTCAAAGGAAAAATAAACAATGGAACTATATTAATAATCAATAAAATATTCTCTTGATTTGTGTATTCCATGATGTTTCTAAGCTTGAAGATAGTTATGAAATTCTTCTTTTATGATATTTAATTTCTCAGGAAACTTTGAATATTGAACACACACAAAATGGTCAGATAGCTTCGACACTTCGTATAAATTTTAAGAAATTATGTATACTTGCATGTTATTTGTGGTTTTGGAACCATTTTTGATGTATCTTGAGACCACTGTGAAGGAATCGAACCTCTCATTTGAACAAATGCTGTATAATGCCCTCTTGCTAACGATGATACTGAAGAATCATGAACTATTTGTTCGGTTTCAACTTCATTTGCAACATCACCCTGAAACAATAAATAAAATAAATATAAATAAAATATTTAGTTATTTAATAGCACTTTTACTGTTTAAATTAATTTCAGATATAGTAAGAATCACCTGTGAATTGATTTAATTACCTCAAAATTTGCACCTCGTTTTAAAAATCTTGTTCCCGCAAATTTTTGTGAACGACGAGCAATTAAGGTAAGATACAAAGGGCGACCATATACATTTATATCTGAATAAATCAAGGAAACTAATGCTTTATATAAGTTTTATTTAAATTGAATAAAATAACTTGTAAAAATAAATTTATATGTAATAAATATAACTAATACAAAATTTTTTAAATATATCTTTTTTTTTTATCTTATCAGATATATAAAATTAGTAATAAAGGATACTGGATTGTCCAATAAATCCATGAGTAATGTACAGCAACCAATCTGGATGTAAATCTACTGGTTCAAGTAAATATGTATTCCACACAAATTTTTCATTTGCCTTTGTTCGAGCACCATAGCGAACATCTAAAAAAATTGGAAGTATTTAATAAGAATAAAATATAAGATTTTCTATTGGTCAAAATAACTGCTGAATTTTCATTGTAAAATCTTAATGACACAATTTTTTTTTTGTATTAATGTTTTAAGTAAAATGGAAAATGTTATTTACTGAAAAACTTAGTAAAATTCAACAGTTAATATTTATTTTACTTAAAAATATAAATGATAGAAATATAATTGTGATTTTCATATATATGTTACTGCTAAAGCTTGAAAGCCATTAATGTGTGTATTACCTAACTAATTTCCAGATCCATTAAAGTTTTGAAAATTGTTCTATTTCTCAAATTACCTAGGTAATGTGCAGATTATCTAGGTAATCTGCACATTACATACTAGACACTCAGTAAAGTGAAAATAAGATCTTTGCTGGAACAACAGCAATGTTTCTGTACTCTTAAATTAACATAATGTTATTTATTTAATATTTGATATCTAAAGAATCAAGTTAATACAATCAAACAATCAACAAATTACTTGATAGAATCAATCATCAATTAAAAAAACTAATACAAAAATCAAACGGTTTAAAATATTTTTATAATTAGGGAAATGAATTTGCAAAACATATGATAAAATTGTGCTTACTTATTAGTGCAATCTAAAGATTGGTGACACTTTGAATTACATAGCAATTGGTTTTTGTGACAAGCACACCTATTTGTGGTACATTTAGATTTGCAGTCACATTTTCTGAAACCCTGCCCAGTATCAAGGGATTGTTTTATTGCTGTTTGACGTAAAGATATTTCTACAGCAGAGACATAAAAATTCTTTCATTAAAAATCTCTCTTTGCAAATACTGAATTCAGATTTTGCCATACAATTATTTTAAAATACCTGTTTTAGTACCAAGTTTATAAAAGCCATATCCTCTGTTTTACTAAGAACCACAGCTAAAATAAGCATGCATCAGTTTTGCTCTGTCTTCTTTGGGTACTTTAATTCTCACAGTGACACCTTCATCAACATTTGGGTGCTTCGCATTAGAAACTGCTAACATTTTCTTTGCTTGCTTTTCTAAACATTTCTTGGCTTCATTACACTGTATTTTCTGATTCATATTCTTTTTACAGATGTTGCACAATACATTCTTACCATACCCTTCATCTTTAGGATCTATTTCACCACAAACTACGTGAACAAACATATCACACAATTTACACTTGTGAGTACTTGATACTGCTTTTGAGCAAACAATACAGACCATGTCTTGTATAGTCCTCTTTACAGGCTATGTACAAAACTGTGATGGCAATTCTGCTGAAGTTGAGGGTAACTCAGTGATGACTTATTCAACATGCAGAGGTGATTCCTTGGAGGCGCAGGGTGACTGATTATTATTCATAACAGTATCTTCAATCAACGGTGTAGAAGGCAGTTTAAGATTATTATTGATAAATTCTTGTATTTCTATAGGTGATTCTGCAGAAGCAAGAGATAACGGAATGTCATCTTAAGTAAGATTTGACTGTGATCCCATAATCACAGTCTCTTGTAAATCTTCTAATTTTTCAAGATCATCTTCAATATTTATCAAATGTAATACACTTTGTGGTATAATAGAAGATGACAATCCCACTTTTGCAGGACAACCGAACATGGCTTTGTATGGACTTCTTTTAATCGCAGAATGATAAGCATGATTTTTCATGAATTGTACAAATTGTATACCCTCACTCCATTTATAAGTTTAGTTATCAGTCATCCAAGTAGTTAGCATGTTTTCAATGTCTTGATTTGCTAGGTCTACACTTCCTTGACTTTGGCTGTGTCTAGGTTTGCCATTAACCATTTTGACTTCTGGCCACAACTGTGTTACACATTCTAAGATTTTATTACAAAATTCACATCCTTTATCAGAAAGCAAAATACTTGGAGTGCCAAAAAGGAGATAAATATCAAGCAAGTTATAGGCTACTTCATCTGTCCATCTGCCTGTTTTAGTTACTAAGCTGAGTGGTGAAGAAACCTTTGTCCTAACAAAATATAAACCCCAAACAAAAATAGAATAAAAGAAAAATAAAAATTAACTACAAATAATGCTCGGACTCAGTTCCTTACAATGAGTCAAATACAATATGTCAAACAATTCGTCGGTATGGACAAACTTTTTCACACTCTCTTGCGTATCTGACAATGGCTCAATGAGTTTTTCACAGCTTTGTACAGTCAACACATCATAAATTTAAATTATTCGATAATCTTGAGCTGATTCTTTCTTCTTGGAAACTTTTATTCACTTTACATCTTCAATTATGGAATCATATTATTGTTTTGTCATTAAAACACTATTATATTTTGAATCTTTGCTAAAGAGGTTGTCAAATAATCTTTTCTTCATTTCACTCACCAATTCAATGCTTGCTTGCATACTAGGAGTTAAATTTATCTACTTTAAAAAAAATCACAGCACAAATTCATGTACTAACAAGCAGAAATTAATTTGAAAACAATTAGCTATGCTACGCACTGGTAGCCAATGCAAATTATGAGAAATAAAAACAACTGGCAACAACAAGACACTGGCAAAACCGAATTAAAAGTGGAGGGAGAGGGAAAGAGTAGGGAAAGGAAATGAGAGAAACAAACTTTTGAACTTTAACAATACGAAAGCCGTTTATGCGCAGATTACCTAGGTAAAATGCAGAAAACTCGATTCTGCATGTTAACAGATCACCCTAGTTAATCTGGAGATTAGCTAGGTAATGTACACATTAACGGCTTTCAAGCTTTAGCAGTAACATATATATTATTAAAACAAGCAAGCTTTAATAAATATAAAAGAGAAATTACAAAAAACTCAAAATATATTGTTTCATCTTTGATTTCTAACAATGATATGGAGAGTTATTCCAGTTTCATTTGGACAATTTTCTTTTGTTGTAATAAGAAAACTTACGTGATATCAATGGAAAAAGAAAAAGAAAACCAACAAATGAAATAACTATAACAACCAGTGGTGATATTCGAAATATTTAACAAAGGGTTCGCCAACAGAAATTTTTTCCTTAAAAACCCCAAGCCCGAGATATCTCAGGCAAGTTACATAGCATTACATAAAACTCGGGCGTTTGGACCCACTAAAAGTTTTGGGTTTTTTTGGATTTTTGGAATGTTTTTTAAGTCTTCAAATTTTTTCAAAAATTTTTTCCCGCGCGAAAAAAATTTATTGTGATTTTAATTTGCCTTTAATGACGCACGATTCACGCTTAATTGCTTTTTAATTGTTTTTTAATGGGAGTTTGATATCAAATTTCATTCATCGTTCTAAAGTTGTAGTACACAAATTTTCCTTTGGTAAGTTATTTAAAGCTAGTTTCTGATGTCAAAAACGACCTCCGATAGTTTTTAAATTTTTTTAATTAATAGATTTTATTATATATAAGTTTAATTAAGTCGGGGGGTCAAAAATCGTAATAAAAATTTTAATTTTTTAAAAATATTTAAAAATATATGGTCAGCCAGTATTCACCCTACTATAAACCCTTCGCCTCCTGTAGCTTAAATGAGAATGTCCCAGGAAATCCAACACCAGCTGTTTTCAAGGTCATCCAGCTGTAAACACAATGACTCATTAGTGTCAGATTTCGCAAAAAAGCAAGACAATGAAAGTTAAACTTTGAAACTTTTTCTTGAAAATTAACGCATTTCTTTCGTTGTTTTCAGTTTTAAGTATTTTTGATGTGTAATTAAAAATTCCAAAAAAAAATGACCAGGAAGGGGTTAAGTACATATAAGTCGTCCTACTAACAGCCACTTCGCACTAATTTCANGTTTTGTTTCTTTTAAAAAATATATTAAAATATACGTATTATACTCTGTAACACTACTAAACTAGAGCCTTATACCCCGTTCGCTATGTTCCCCTTGTACGCCGTTCGCATATAACCTCCATCGACCGTTTCAATCTCGACTGAAACGAGATTTAGGCTGCGTACACACTAGGCGTTTTTAAACGCCTAAGTGTGTACGCAGCCTTAATCGCTTTAGTGTGTACGCTTTAGTGTGTACGCCGTCTAAAAACGCGCGTACACACTAGGCGTTATTAAACGCCTAGTGTGTACACGCGTTTTAAAGAACCAAGAGTTCTACATAGGCATACACACCTCAAACGCGCGCTTTTGGCCAAGCACGCGTTAAACGCACGTTTATAGACTTTTCTTAAAACGCGCATTTTTCGGGCGCTTTAGTAGAACCCTTGGTTCTTTAAAACGCGCATTTAAAAACGCCTAGTGTGTACGCAGCCTAAATCTCGTTTCAGTCGAGATTGAAACGGTCGATGGAGGTTATATGCGAACGGCGTACAAGGGGAACATAGCGAACGGGGTATAAGGCTCTAGTTTAGTAGTGTTACAGAGTATAATACGTATATTTTAATATATTTTTTTAAATAAACAAAACCGCTGAGAAATGTTACGTGTGTTTAACAACGGGTTCGGAAAACTTTGAAAATGTTAACAACGGGTTCGGCCGAACCTGTGCGAACCCGTTGAATATCACCACTGATAACAACCAATGTTCTAGAACATTCAATGGCTGAAATAAATCTCAATATGCCTAAAAAACTTAATTTTTAAATAGATAACGAAGTTTAAATCTTTCCAAAGATGGATTCTCAATTCAGGATATTGTGAAGAAGCTTCTGAAAAATGGATAAGCATTTCCAAATCAACTGTAGCTAATAACAACAATGGAAATGGAACTAGGCAAAAACACAAACTTCTTTGCATTTCTTCTTTAAAATACCCACAAAATCCAGAAAAATTTTGTAAGAAAGGATTCAGAAAATCAAAACTTCTTGCACAATCACTAGGAAAGATAATCAACACACTAGAACCTTTTCATATCCAAGTATGAACAGATTTAGATAAAACTAATGTTTTTGACCATGGCTTTTGACCAGTATAAATTCAAAACTGGAATTCGAACAACATGTTTAAAATTATTTTAAATTCCAAAATATTTAAATGTTGGAAAATAATTTTTGCTGCACATGTTACTAAAGTGATAAAAATATCCTTACATCACCACAAATAAATAATAAGATGTAATTACTGGTGTAGAAACCTGTTGTTTCTACACCAGTAATTACATGTTGTTCGAATTTATACTGGTCAAAAGCCTGACAAAGACCATGATTATGGTCGAAAACCTTAGTTTTGTCTAAATCAGAAAATCAACATTATGATGATAAAAAAAATCCCTGTGACCAAAATGAAATGGCAAAACAACTTAATATGTCTCTGCACACTACAGAATGCAATTTGTAAAGAATTCAGAAAGCAGTTGTAGAAAAACCACAGTTTATGTTTTCAGAGTGTTGCATATCAAAACCCAAAAGAACAATTACCGTAAGTCTTATGAAAATCATCTGGTAGGAAACAAGTCCAAATTTGTAGAGACTTTGGAGGAACTTATTTTTTTATTTCCTAAATTGTACTGCAACATGGAAAGTTTATTATGCAAAACCAGGAAAAGAAACTCCAAATTTCTGTTATCAGAAAAGTGAACATTTCTATGACAAGTTTATGGTCGTTGCTGCAATAACAGGCCAAGGTGTACTGTCATTAATAACAGTTCCTTCCAATTAAGATTAATTCTTCCTGTTAGGATTAAGTCTGATTATTATATCAAAAAGTTTTGGGAGATAATCTAAGCTATTGTTGGCATTAGATGACCTTTTTTGTTTGAAAATTACAGTTGAGATTTTTTTCCAGTTTTGAGTTTATATGATGTTAAAGACAGTATTTATTCAGTAAATTTAAATTTTATGCTAATAATGATATGAACTTTGTTACCAAAAGATTAAATTCAACCAAGTCCAGGGCCAATATCAAGAACTCCTCCTCCCACCCCTTCATCTGAATCCAGCATGAC
Organism: Centruroides sculpturatus; assembly: GCF_000671375.1. Classification (NCBI taxonomy): domain Eukaryota; kingdom Metazoa; phylum Arthropoda; class Arachnida; order Scorpiones; family Buthidae; genus Centruroides; species Centruroides sculpturatus. Next base: position 239,646 of record NW_019384400.1, read on the forward strand.
CTTTCGAATTTAAATTCTGAAATATTTAAACGTTGGAAAATTTTGTTGCTAAGTGCAATGACTCTGCTGTTTCAAGTGCAATGAAACAGCAGAATCATTGAGCAAGTGTTGATGTTGTCATGTTGCCTATGACAACAGCAACACTTGCTCAATGATTCTGCTGTTAAGTCATTAACAGTTAGATGATTTTTCAAGACAAGCATGTTACATCATCCAATTTATCTCAACAATCTATTGTAAGATCTGGGACCGATTAATTAGTTAAATTAATAAGTAGTTAAATTTTGAAGTGAAAAAACAGACTTGCTTGACTCACTACCTGGCATTTCTGTTTCCCTCTGACTGATAGATAAAAGACAATCAAATAACCTTACAAATCAACAATCTTTAACATTGTTTTGAATAAGTTTTGAGAATAAATCCAAACAAATGGTTATTAATGAGGAAAACATCAAAATCGGTTAAATTATAAGGTAAAAAGAGTCACAACACCTCGAAGAGGACATCTAAGAACTTTGAATTTATTTGCCTTATATGGTAAAAAGAATCAAAACACCTGGCAAGAAAGTATCAGCAATCCGGCCCAGTCATAAATTCTTATGGCCCACTCTGGCTGATGCAATGACACATCTTTAACTTAGGACCACATCACCTGATTTTTCTCCCATGCTCAGTAAGATAGAAAGGGGCTGACTTCAGAGGGTCGAGGCAAACATAATTTGAAGAGCCCACAGACAGAAGCTCTACCCACCAATATCTTCGCCAATTTCAACTCCCATCCCTCCACTGCCAAGATCCATGATCATCTCCCCAACCATCATATAACAAGGAACCTACAGACAGTGGATCACTTAGGAGGTATTTAGCAGTGACGTGCCATCCTTGGAAGCAGTGGAAGCACCACTTCCCTTGTATTTTCTAAAATACAAATATATATTGAGCAATTATTTTCATATTTTAATGTACTTTGAATTAATTAAAATTAATATTTTATTATAACCTCATTATGTATCTTATTACAAATTTCTATACTGCATGTGAAAAAAATGATAAGGTTGCTATTGTACAGTGTGTTTATAATTAAAGTTCCACTTTGAAATGGCCATAAAATGAAAACTATTGGACAGAATGTTATTAAACTTGGTAATATGTACAGGACGTCATGAGATTTTATTTCCTGCAAAAAAAAAAAAAAAAGTTAAAAAACTCACCACAAATGGGAAATGGCACTGTCTGCAATATTGTTAAACAAAATAAGACATGAAGACATTGTTGAAAATGTTTTTAATTGGTTTTAAAACACGTTACAGAGCATGTTCAATGTGGTGTCCACCATTTTTGATAAGCAAGTTATATCGCATTACTGTTTTCTCAACAGTAGCTCTTAGCATATCAGGAGAAACTCCACTTTTGTTTCGTTTTAAAACCGATTAAAAACATTTTCAACGATGTGCTTCATGTTTTACTTCGTTTAACAATATTGCAGATTGTGCCATTTCCCGTTGATGGTGAGTTTTTGAACTATTTTTTTTTTTGCGGGAAATAAAACTCCATGACGTCCTGTACACTATTACCAAGTTTGATAACATTCTGTACAATAGTTTTCATTTTATGGCCATTTCGTGAAACTTTAATTATAAACACCCTGTATATTCAATAGTGTTGCAACAAATAGTATATTCGGCCTCAGGCCAAATACCGAATATTCGGCCATGCTCCTGTCCAAATAGCCAAATATTCGGCCAAACTATTCGGCTCAATTAACGCACATACGAAAATTGGCGCACAAATTGCATTACGGCAAGGACCCTGCTCTATATTGGCCTGCTGTCACTATGCTTCATCAATCGCGTTAATTCTTGACAGTTGTAGCAGACAGACAAGAGCATCATGGCAGTATGTGATAAATGATGATATCAAATGTGGATAACAATTAAATGACCTACATGTGTAAATAACAGAAAAAGAACAGAGGACTGCAAAATGAAAATAAATATGAAATTGAGTTGTTAACATAATGAAACAAAGTCAGGCAGCTTATTGGTGTGAAATTCGTGGCCGTCAATGCCAAACAATTATCATCGTAGACTTCGGAAAGCTAAATGCTTGTAATGAAAGTCACTTAGCATGCACGGGCGAAAGCCTGGGACTGTTCAGGCTACCAAGCTGTCTCGAATCTGTGAAATCATAACTGTGACATATACCGACGTGCTATCTGTCTCTTTTCTCCGTTATCACCAGGCTATGAGTCACCTAATTATAAAATGGAAAAACTATGACAGAAAAGTGACGAATCGAAAGTATCGTGAGTGTGTATTATGATGTATGCATAGGCATACGTGTACTATAGAGATGGAAAAAAGAGAAAGGAAACAGCAAAGACAAGCGCTTAAAAAAGGATAGGCAGGGTCAGACCCTCAGATGTGTGCAACAATTCTCGAACGAATAAGGTGTGTACGTGTGCTGATCTTTGTAAATATAAATTGTGAATACATGTGACTAATATTATTTTTTTTTTATTTTGTGTATGTTATAAGTTATAAATAAATAAATATAAACAAACAACACTAACCCGACAACATTAAATCTAAATACCAAAATGATTAATTTACTGTGTTTTTGTTATTTCTTACTCCTGTTTTTAGGTATTCGGCTGAATAGTGATTAAATATTTGGTATTCGGCCGAATAGCGAAAAATAGGCCGAATACTGAATAGCAACCAAATATTCGTTACATTACTAATATTCAAATGTAAATTCATATATGCATATTCCCAATGGAAGCATTGTATTGTTGAATATGGGACAGTTTCCACAGCAAAAATATCTGAATGGTGTAAAGCAGCCAAATTATACGCATTCGCACATGCACTTTACAGTGCACCAATCTCATGCAATTTAGCTGGTGGATGCTACACACCAAAATAGTGTATAACGCTTCCAATGATTCTATCCAGGACTGGTTCTGGGCTGTTAGCCACCTGCCTGCTAGATATTTGGCCACCCTCGCCCTACTACGTGAATCATGAGTGGATTTATAACTTAACCCAACTGATAGGAGTTTACTACTATGTTTTTATGATAGTTCTGTATAGTTGACAGAAGTTTTAAAAAAATCCATTAAAATATTTTATATTTTTATTCTGCTTTCCCATCTTGTATTACTTACAGATTTCAATGTTAAACTACTGTTATTACAAGTTAGTATGTCCCATATTTAAGGGTATGAAGAAAAAAATGTGTACAATTCCTGTACAATGTTAAAAAATTAACTGTTACTTTGGCAGCATCATTTACAACTAAATTTAATGAATGAGATGCACAAGGTACAAAAAATGCTCTACAATTTATTTTCCTTAAATTTACGATTTATATATCCGTTTGATAAAAATTTATCTTTCCACTTCTTTCCCAAGACTACAAACATTCAAGTACAAAGTAACCAATTTCAACTTATTTCTATTTAAGTAGTTAAATAATTAAGAGATTAGGAAATTAGGGACAAAATAATACCCTGCTGAAAGAGCTGAAATTTTACTTAAACAAAAGCTTAAACAAACCAATCTCTAGCAGAGTACAGTGGGGACTGATTTCTTTGTAATATTAGATAATAACGACAGAAATTTTTCCAGTTCAACAAGAGTCCCTGAAAAGTTGTAAATTTTGGAAATTTCTGTGGACACCTGGTCCTAAAACAAATTAGTTAGAAAACAAATCACAGACAATCTATTAAGTTTAACATATTTAGATTTTTACAACTATGGTGGAAAATTTTTAAAATTTACAACAACCCTGTCGTGTCCTTTGAGGTATAATAGTAATGCAACAAAAGAGGCATTTGACATTGACCAGTATCGGCACCCTCAAAATTTTGCAACCTGTGTGCATGCAGGTTGTGAAATTTTGAGGACCGTCTCTGATTCTATCCATTAGCCACTCGTAGGGAGCTATTTGACTAAGTGGATTGTTTTAAGATTTAAAAAGTAAAGAATATTTTATGTTATTTTTATGTACATTTCTTTACAAAGCTATATTTAATTATAATTTTCTATAAAAGTATATTCATACAACTGAAGAATATTTTGTACTAGGTATGTATATCCACCACACATTTTACTTCACCAAGTAAGTTTTTATATTTAATTTTAGCCCTTATATCATGGCTAGTGATTCAGAATGAAATTGTGATATTATAAATTTATTTTTAAAAAGTTTTGGCTCAAGACCATATAATGAAAGAGAAAGCATTATTAAAAGAGAAAGATGAAAGAACAATGCCTAAATTAAATATAAATACTTCAACAAAACAATTTGTTCGACATTTTCATGATAAAATTTATGAAGACATAAAATGGTGTAGTGCTACGCTACTATTGTTGTATTTTGTATGGTATTCTTATCATGTACAATTTTTTTTCCTTCTATTTTTATTCTGTGTCAGGTTTTATTTTATGTATGGAATTTTGCCGTTTCCCTCCCTTTTGTGCCCTGGTGTCACCTTTTTCTTGGGTTTTGTATTGGTGACTGTTGGTTGGCCAAGAAGAATATTACAAGGGTAAGGACTTATTTCCAGATGGTGGGTGATATAAATTGTAGTGTTAGCACCTAAAGAGGATCTGTTTTTGTTTTCTCCGGCTATCTGGATTTTGGAACTATTTTTTGTAGGAGGTAGGATACATGTCTACGGGGCTTGAAGTCTGGGCCAAGTTTTTGGATAATCCAATTTAACATCATTACATCATTATACATGAAATACTAAGGAGAAGGATTAGATGTATGGCATATGCCGACAATATCACGGTGGTTTGCCCAGAACATTCCCGTAGGCACATTGAGATAGAATGTGGATGCCTACTGAAAGATATTGACCAGTGGGGAAAAGAGAACAAACTGCTCTTCAATCTGAAGAAAATCAAAGCAATGATATTTGCTAAGAACTTTTCATTGGTCCTACAGAAAAGGCCTCCAATCATTAAGATGGGAAGTGAAAAGACTGTAGTAGTAAAACGCATAAAATACCTAGGTATGACCATAGACAATAGTTTGAGCTGGAATAAGCATATAAAACAATTGAAGACGAAAAGCAGTATTATATTATATAATACTGCTGAATATATAAGTATTATATTCAATAAGGTAGCCCAGATAGCCAATGGCACCTGGGGGCTAAAAACAGAAGCTATGGAAGTGATATATGACAGTATGTTTATACCAATTATGACTTATGCAGCATCGGCCTGGAGTGGAAAGGCCAACAATACTATTCAAAAGAAGTGTCCTTCAGCAGGCACAATGGACGGTGCTTCTAAGGCTAATGAGATGATTTAGAACTACTTCTACCGAGGCTCTAATGATTCTAACAGGCAAGGCACCTATCGAACTACTGATTGAGGAAAGGACCAAGAGGTATTGTCTAAAGAAAAATGGGGAAAATAACATGATAGATCTACCTATAGATCTAAGTAATTTTGAACGAGATGTTCCTGTCAAGAATCTGCCACATCCAGCCAAGAGTGGTGGTGTTAATGTAATGGCTGATAACCCAATTAGGACAGATATACACACAGATGGCTCCAGGTCAGAATCTGGGACCGGGGCTGGTTATGTTGTTTATGAATGCAATGAAGAAATTCATAATGACAAGTTTACGTTGTAGTCATATTACTCTAATTATCAGGCCGAGCTATTGGTCATTGATAAGGCAGTGGAATGGTGCATAGAAAACCAAAGGAAAGAAGGAGTCTGTATTAATATGGACAGTCAGAGTGCTCTACAGGCCCTAACTGATAAAATATCTACACATCAGCAAGTGTTCAGAATACAGACTAAGTTAAGGGAAAATGGTTTGATTGAGAAAATTCAATTCAAATGGGTCAGAGAACACACTGGTATTATAAGAAATAAAAGAGCCGATCAATTGGCTAAAGAGGCAACAAACAGGAATGATAAGGTTAGGGAAGAAAACACTTAGGGCTCAAACAATAGAAAAGTGGCAAGATATGTGGACAAATAGCACAAAATCTTCAAATTCCTTCCAAATGTACAGGAAAGACTCTCCCATCTCAAATGGTTCAGAAGAAAGTGGAAAGCGATGATATGTCTCTCTGGGAATGATGGTCTAGGACAAGGGTGGGCAACCTTTTTTATAACATGGGCCAGAATAAATTTTACGTTTTTTCCACGGGCCATAGTAGTTAATTGACACCTTGTGACCTGTAAATTTTTAGTCTGCAAATATGAAATAAATAAATAAA
>NW_019384400.1:252076-289244 GCF_000671375.1 Centruroides sculpturatus
CTATCAGATATGTCGGGCCGGAACGGGCCCGACATATCTGATAAACCACTTCCAAAAATTCTTGGGATTTTTTGACCCGTCTAATCCCGGGTTTCCCAGAGCGATAGGATGCCACCTTAGTCATTTGAACTGTTGTTATGGAGTAATTAGAATATTTTAAAATGGCGAGCCTAAGTTTCTTTACATGGTTTATTACAGGATGCATATACAAGTATGCTTCGATAAGTTTATATATATATAAATTTATTAGTATTAGGAATAAGTTATATAAATTTTATTTATTTATTTATTGTACATTCAATTAAAAATGTCTAATGACATATTTCTTCCCCATTTAACAAATTTCTTGCATCTAGTGTATATAGCGTATATAATTAAAATATATATACAGTATATTATTTATTTTTTTCAGCCATAAAAATCACATTTTAATTGAATTCTAAATAATAAACAGATTATATGGGATACTTTAATTAAATTACTACAAAATGTAAATTATAAACAAAAATTACTACAAAATGTAAATGTTGATTAATTATTAATTCATCAAAAGTGGCCTGAGTGGAAGTAACGAAAAAGAAAAATTAAACTGTTATTACGAACAGAAGGGTGGACAAAGGTCTGTTTAGGCAACAAGAGTTTGAATGTCGAGTTATGAAGGCGATTTGCTAGCCAATTCAAGGAATAAGAAATGTATTCAGTATTCTTGCATTTATATCATCATTTATGATCTTATCCACTAATAAAAATTGATATAATGATTTGTCTACTTTGTAGTTAGTTAACAAGTAGAGTGTAATTTTTCAAACCTTTTACTTTTCTCAATAAATGATTTATTAAAAATTATTTTAGCCATTATAAAGCTGTTAAGATCATAAATGTGAGAAAACTGAATATCTTCCTACACTTTATAGTGGATGGCAAATCACCTTTATAACATAATCTTTGAAGTTTCACCAAATAAATACTGTTGTCTTAACCTTAAACTTTTTTTTTTTCATTACTGCTGTGCTACAGTTCTTGACGAATGAATGAATACCTTTGAAAAAGTTTATGGTTTCTTGGTAAGTCCAACAATAAGACAGAAGTTTAATAACATTAACTTGTATGATAAATGGTGATTCACAACTTAACCAGATTATTCTTCTCTAATAGATAAAACATACTGCTCAGCTTTTCACAACCTGCCCTCCTCCCCTATTCGTATTTTAAGCCAGTCTATTCAATGCCTATGGTCAAAATTTGTCCTATGAAAGACTATTTGAACTGATTCTTTGTTTTAGTTTTAAAATATTTCATACATAATTAATTCTTTCAGAATATTAAAGGTTGTGACTTTGTGTTTTCAGAATGTAGTTTAAAGATGATGGTATCCATTATTTAGAAGTAAATGTTATAGATGTCCTATATTTGAAGAGTCTGGAGATTGTAAAAAAAAAAATGTCTGTTAAGTAGAGGTATCCACTATTCAGGAGTGTCCATTAATGGAGGTTTCACTATATATATATATACACACATACACTTACACTAATGCTATATATTAGAAGTCATTTTATGAGTACTTACCTAAAATAAAAATTACTTGATAAATCCACATTCTGGAACATTTTAACATATCTAATAAAAATTAGAACTTTTTTAAAATTGATTTTAATTAAAAATTAAACTGTTAAATGGATTCTAAGTAATAAACTATTAAATGATATTTCATATTTAAAAACTATCATTACTAATTTTCATACTTTTATGAAAACAGGTATATATTCCATCATAATTATTTTATTTCTAACATATATTTAATACATTATATAAAAAGAGCTTAGCACATATAATCTAGCAAGAGCCAAAAAATTTAAATTACATCAAATCTATAAATTTTAGAATCAATCATTTCAATTTCTATAATTTAAAAAATTTGTTTTTTCAATAATTTTTTTGAATATATAAATACAGCTGTCCCTTGTTTTGTAATCCGACATGCTCAGTAGTCCGACGCACCTCCCATCAAGGTACCCGTCCCCATTATGTGTCTGCTTGTACAGAAGCAGACACGTAACAAACAGTTGGAGTATGGAATATTGTAGGCTACTGCTAGCAAAACAATGCCAAATATGTAATCACTTTCGATAATCTGGACACTTTTGGTAATCCGACACCCCTTTGGTCCCATACCTGTCGGATTATCAAGGGACAGCTGTACTTAAATTTATAAATGTAAAAATTTGATAGAAAATTACCTGGCTTCATCAGGATTAGAATATTTTTCTCCCTCACTAGGAATATAGACCATACTAGTATCTTCAATCTTGTAAATAGTATGATGTCCAATTACAGCAACTCTACGACGTTTAGTTACAAGAATAATATAATATCCTTCCAAAAACTTAATAAATCCTGAAATGTATTTTTAAATACATTTTTATTTCTGTGTTTGAAGACTTTTAAGATTTATTTTTCTTTTAATAATTAATATTTTAATTAAAAATATAAAGTGAAAATAATATTGATGTTGAATTATTTTGTTAATGTAACTTAAAAATCTGACATATACTGTAATTTTCCAGGCATAGTTTAATAGATATGTTAAGATTTTTGTTGATAACTTTTGTAGGCTTTATTATTTCAAGAAATACAATAAATTTGAATTATAGAATACAAATTGTACATAATAAAATTTTAAGTTGAATAATTTCATATAATTTTTTAAGTTAACACTTTCACACACATGGATGGCTACAGACATCTTTGGAATTTGTGCCATGTGTAAAAGATTAAAAATGACTGTAAACATGAATACTTTAGAATTATAAAGTGTTAAATATAATAACATATTTGTAATGTTAATATATTAATTTAATAATTTTTTTTACTTGTTTCTCTTGAAAATACAAAGTTGGTATCTTAATATTTATATAAGAAATCATTAGATAATTTGAAAAATATTCTCCAAATATACATCTTTTTTAAAATTTTTGCACAAGTTCTTAATCAGATCTGAAAAAAGTTTATTACAATTATATTGAAGTTATATTTATTTTTATTATTCTAGCAGTTATTTTTAGGATTCTTTCAACTTAATCAATATCCATAAAACTTAAACTTGACACCATATTTAAATAGGTAAGAAAAACTATTTATTCTAACACAATTGTTATCTATCTATATTTACATTCTAAAATACAGCTGTTGATATTCTTATAAAACAAAGAAAATGTTACTGAATAAAAACTTAATTTGGTTTCAAGAATTAAGCATTTTTCTTGTCTTACATTTTGTTTAAAAAAAATCTAATTTCATTAGTAAATCATCATTAGCATAAATCTCATAAAACTGAATCGTTATTTTCTTAAGTATTTCTTATTTTTGTGTATTCGTGTCATTATAATATTTAAAGTACATAGTTATATACAAACAGTAAATTAAAAATGTTTTAACAATTTAACTACCAGCATTTATATTAAATACTTCAACACTTTCTTTAATTTAAATGAAATCATCTCACCTACAATACCAAATGCAGACACTGTACGATTTAAACCTGATGATTTTTGTCCAGGTCTTGGTCTATTACCAACATCTATCATTGTAAGCAAGTCTCTGATTTCTTTATGAGTATATTCCATCTGAAAGTAAATTTAGGGTTTTCTACATTTAATACACAAAAATTCCTTTTATGTTAATTTTGTATATTAGTACACAAACAACATACCTTATCATCAATTACAATTAATTCTTTCAGCTCAGTTCTGTCAATTTTTAAAACTCTAAATTTTGTTTGAGTATTATTAGATCCAACCAAAAAGAACCTCTGAAAAAAATTGCATTAATATTTTTTAAAAAATATATAAAGTAATAAAAGTAAGTTATTATATATATCTGAGTATATTAATCAAAGTTAAAAATTTTAAATATTTTGTCATATTTTAATCATAAGACAAAATAAAAGCGATAAGTCTTTCACATGACATGATAGTTGTGAATACATCAGATATTTCAATGTTTGCTATTGCAACAAGTGAATGTAATGCATAGTGTATCATCCATCATCCACTAATGTAACAAAATCTCTGTATGATATCAGGTTAAGATTTACAATACTGATTTTAATATGCACACGAGATTCAGCTGTTTGAGGATCATCATCATTTGTACCAGATGAAAAATGTAAGAAAAATTTAACTTTGTTGAAATTTCATTAAAATATATTTACCAGAATATAAAATGCTTATGTTTAATGATTATGATAAATTAAATAACTTTCATTGCCTTTTTATTAAGATTTACATTCAATTTCGCATACACAATTGTATATGAATAAAACTATTCAAGTACACAATTGAAATTAAATAATAAGCTATGTAAAAACAAAGAAAACCATTTGAATCATTCATTCATTCATTCTTTAAAAAACATTGAAATATGTGAAGGATTTACATCTACATTTTATTCCCAGATTCCCTCAATAGTCATTTAAATTTAATAATATGATTAAAATTTTTAGTTATTAAAAAATAATACTTCAATCAACATTAGTTAATAAAATTAATAAACATCTCTAATATAAAAGAACCTAAACCGATGATTTTTAAATTAAAAGAAAACATTTTAAAATAGAAATTAAGCTTTCTAACTTTTAACACTAATTACATTTTATGAAATTATGATAGATTAGTATTACAATTATGAACTGTTTAACGAATGTTTTTATGATATAAAAAAAATAACATTTTCATATAACATGTAGCAAGATAACATCAGCCAAAGAATATTTATTTTACGTTTATAGTAAGTAAACTAAGAATAATATTATTTTCTTAATNCTCTCTTATTTTTTCCTGTCATTGCTGCCACAACACTTCAGAAAATAATATTCAATTTAAACTAGACGAATTACATCAAAAAATATTTATTTATAATTTCTTCCAAACATCTCGCGGGCCGGGGGTTGCCCACCGTTGGTCTAGGAGAATATAGATTTAACCTGAACAGTGAGAATGTGTGTGTATGTTGAGAAGAGATAGACTCTCAATCACCTTGTAAACGAATGCATACAATGGCAGTTGGAAAGGCATTACCTGGAATTGATTGCAAAAGAGGAAGGAATGGCCCTGTTGGGTTTATCATTTAATCAGAAAGGAAAAAACATATAATCAAACTCATTGACTTTCTAAGAAAGATATTAAAGAGCAAAGTAGCTCATGCTCATATTCATTTGTAAAACAACTTCCTGAGTGAGTGGCTCAGTAGTTTGTAATTTCTATCTTTTATATTAACATTGTAATTTGAATTATGAAGTATGGACTTTAGCCCCATTATGTATTAGAAGTGCGAGGAAGACTGATCCCCAAAAGGAAAAATGACGATTCCCAATTAAAAAAAAAAAGGAGGTAAGATACAGTGATGGGATCATCATCAAGATGGTGACTAACAAAGGGACTTAAGGAATAGACTGAAGTAATCCATGTTCATTTAATAAGGTTGAGTGAGTTCAACTGAAATAGTGCACAGTAGGTGTATAGGCTATAGAATAGCCATGAGAGTATTGTTTTTTAAAGAAATAAAAAAATTTTATTTATCAACCATGCCTTGAACACGTCCATGATCAACAGGTCGCCCTTAACATGAGTTGGATCATTCGCATTTGTAAAGTTGGGAGAGCGAAGACAAAGCCATTTGATTGTTTCCACTGTGTATATAATTGTAATCTATGTGAACTCAAATTTATCATGTTATGCGTTTTGCATCTTTGTTGTTAATTGTACTTTCCTGTACCCACACCATATGTATACAGAACTTTCATGATTCTTTTTTTTAGTCGTGAGATTAAACTGTTTTGTCATTCTTACTGTTATGTCCTTATTTTATTACCCATCAACACACACTGTATATCTCAATATATCAGGGTCACTACAATGGCTTTGTGGATGCATAAAAATACAAAAATTGTTTTGTTAGCCTTGCCTACTATTTTCAAACGAAATTAGTGTGTGGAATAAGAATGGCTTTGATGATTTAAATAATTTGAATAAAGCTCACAAAAGACATGAAAATCATAAATGTCACATTCTTTTGTAAAATTGAAGCAATTTGGAAATCAAAGCAGAAGAATTTAGCATTAGTAAACAATATAAAATAAATATTTAAAATTATAACATGATAGTTACGGTTAATAGATATAAAATATCTAAATGAATATATGTTTTTTATCAAAGCAAAAATTGGCATTTAGAGGGCATAGGGAATCTATTGAATCTAATAACAGAGGTGATTATATTGAGCTTGTTTATTTATTAAGTACATCAGATAATCTATTAAAAATACATTTAGAGAAGTCTACAGTTTTTACTGGCTTGTTGAACAAATGAATACAAATGGACCCTAGACCATCACTGACACACTATTAACTGATTTCCCCTGGAAGTCGGCTTCTTACAGAAACACAGCTTCCCTATTATAAAATGTCACAGCACACCACTGGGATTTAGTACAGATCTGCAAAAACTCTTTCTCTTGGTCAATTTAGATATAAGTATTTAGTATATAGCCGATATATTTTAGTCCTTAAACATAGTATCAGACAAAATGATTCTTCTGCCTGTATATAAACCTAGTATATTAGTTTAATGTACTCACTGTGCTTTTGCTTATTAAATATGTTATTTTGTTAACCTGTCCAACTGTCTTTATTCGGAGAACAGTCACCCTATTGACGGACTCATTGCACTTCCCCACTCAATGTTAGAAAAAGTCCTCCTACATAATTCTAACACAGTATAGCGACCCAGTGACAATTGAGCAGTCTTTACCGGACTGATGTCAGAAATGGGTTTAGAGCCATAGCTTGAACACTATTTTGTACTTGGCTGAAAAATTTAGGTTAATTGTGAATAACTACATACGGTAGAACAAAATGTTTAGTCCTGAAAGAAAATTACACATTCCCCTCCTTGACAAATAAGGAAATTATCTGATTATTAAAAAAATAATAATAAAGCTGAGATTTAATGATGTTGGCAAATAATATCAAATTGAGAATTTACTGATGTTCTATTGTAAATAGTACTAGAAGATGAAATATAGTATATAGTAGAAATATAGTAGATGAAATATCAGCAAGATTTTTAGGGTATTGTAAATATTCTAAAAATCTTGCTGATATTTAATCAAATTCAGTATTAAAAGTATAATATATATATATAGTGTGTTTTGTACTAAGTGATTAATACCGGCATTATTCATAATGCCTGGCCATTTTAAATAATGACAAACAAAATTAGACACTGTCATAAATTTCAGGTTTTTATATCATAATTTATCAGATACACACTATGAATACTGCTATCACCTGGGCAGGCAAAGTTATTCATAATGTCTGGTCAATTTAATAAATTAAACAATATTTATCAAGCTGAAAGCTGCATGGCAATTTTAGTCATTATAAATATTGCCCTATTAATCAATTGGTCCATAACATATATATTACAAGTAGAATACACAAATAATTTAATTTTAAGAGAAAAGAATAATATACAACTTTTTCCATTTCTGACTCTGCCTATGAACACTAAGAAAACCTTTTTAATCATGCCCATCATAGGTTTAGTCAGAAAAACAATTTTTAATAGTCAGATGGTGAGAGGGGTGGTCTCTCCTGGGTATGTTAGGCTGGAGCTTGATGTACCCAGGAGAGACCACTCCTGAAACCTTCCTGGAGTTGCTCACCCAAACTTCATCTAAATTTCCAAGTGTTATGGCAATGCCTTAATTACCTCAGTCATCTGGCATATTATTTAATTAAAAAGATACAATATTATATTTTATATCATTAATGATCTTTTAAATAAATTTTACCACTCTCACTGCAGACAGAGCTAATCAAATGTTCTTCTTGTAATCTTAATTCAGACCAAACTTCATTCTCACTACTAGAAGAACTAGCATTATCCTCAGGATTAGCATGAGTATTAGCATGGAACTGTGGTTTAGGAAATACTTCTGAATGAACCTATAGATTTGATTAAATATTTAACAATTAAAACATTTTCCAACAATTATATAATTTTATAATATATTTGTAAAATTTCATTAAACAGATTACATACAATCTGGGAGATAAAAATATAAAACAAAAGTTTGTTTTATGTTATAAAAAATATATACAGCTATGGCAACTTTAAAAAATATATTACTTCTTAGATCATTATATTAAAATATTAATTTGTGAGGGGAATCAGACTTCTTTTCATTCATTATTATTTCTTTTTATTTAGTTATGTTTGAGGATTTTTGTTTAGTTAATGACAACCACTTCAGACTTCAAACCAGAAAAACAAAGTTACATTGAAAACAAACATTTTATTCACTGCTACAATATTTACTAAATAATTACTAGGACTACAATTGCTGCCAGCAGGAAATGAATGCAAACAGGACTGACAGAAAATGCACATGTCAGGATACTGCTGAGTATAAAAAAAAAAGTATTCATGAAGTGGTTGAATTGAGAAGAGGTTTTCTTTAGGTTGCTCTGCTAGGAGAAAACAAAAAACACCAAGCAATAGTTTATTATTATTATTATTATTATTGCTAATTGACAATTTTTGCAGTTCTGACTTACTGATAATTAATATATCCTTTTTGAATTCATTACTAGCATTGATCTTTTGTAATTAACAATAATACCAGTAAATATGTACAATAATCAGTAAATTAATTGTGTATTAAATGATCCATTGGCATTTCTTAATAAATTGTTCATAATATTTATTTATAACTATCATTTCCTCCCTTTTTTTTGTTGTTGCCTGAAAGGCCAGATTTAAACCTCTCAAGAACACTGGTGTAAATTATAAATTATGAATAAAGTTATATTAATAAATGCAATAAAGCTTGTGAGTAAAGATGTTGTATAAATGCAATCAGTCAACGGTTAATTATAATATTTAGAAAAGATAATAAATAAATTAATTAATGTTCAAATGATAAAAACTAGATTTTTGTATTGAAAAATAAAAAAATATGAGCAGCTTTATCACATCTACTAATTTCTGACAGTAGAAATTAAGCCATTGTTTTATATTGTGTGAGGTTCTGGATGAGGTCCGAATCCCTCACTAAATTTTGTTTAAAAGTTTTCCAATCAAGAAAGGAATTTTGTAATATAAGCACAATGCGAATAAAAAAAATAATAGATGTGTCAGATGACCTAAGTTCATGTGTCAAACCAGGAAGACAAACTTTGGCTTGGGTGTTCATAAATAGGATAAAATTACGGCAAACTCACTCTGAGTTGCCGTAAAATAGTGCTATAAAATATTTCAATCAATAAATAATTATCGCAAAACTTCTTATAAGAAATTTTTGACAAGAGAGAAAACAAAACTTATAGAAATATGAGCAAAAGTTCCTTCCAAGGTTCGTTTAAACATTCCATCATCTGAGATCTAGATGTGGTGTCAGGATGTGTTGAGATTTGACCTTTCTCACACCTCTATCAGGTCTTGTTCTACCTGAAGACAAAGAAAGGACCAAATTGGGGAGGAAAGAGCAGAATTAGGAACCAATTAAATTGTTCAGTCCACGATTAAAATTTATATAAACTTGCATCTCAAGGTCCTAATGTGCTTCTCTGACCAATCTCAAACATGCTTCTCCAACCATTCATTTCAAAAACTGCTCTTTTTCCTGAACCATGTATCGTTGAGGCTTCAAGAACTAAGTGACCCTTTTCATCTACTTCATCAATGACTCCACCCTGGGCTCAGCACCACATGAACTCAAAGGAGTTAAACTATTGCTCCAGATCACAAAGAACATTTTTGTGGACCAAATACTGAAGAATTAACTATAAACAACAATTTTTTGTGACAATAAATGGGAAAATCTGTAAAGGTGTTTTGAGTCTAAATCCACTGGCATCCACAAATATGGTTCTTATCTGCAAATCCTTCCAGGGTTCGGTTACCTAACCAATTAGATATCAGGCAGCAACAACAAAGCCATACATACTTACAATTGTATAGTAACATTCATAAAACTTGTACTATAATATATATATATATATATATATTAGAATACAAGTTAAATTTGCATCATTTAATAAAATAAGGCAATTACTATTCATTAATAAAAAGTTGCATAATGAACATCAGCATTTTATTTATGGATGATACTTTTTTTTTTCTTCGAAAAAAATGAAGATAATCAAAACTTATATATTTTTCTAATAAAATTCAAATTAGAATTTTATTATAAACTCTAATCTTAAAATTAAAATTTAATTACACTATTTTAACTAGAAAAATAACATGAAAATTAACCTGTAAATTTTCTAGAAAATTTTCTGCAACTTCAACAGCTGTTCCAGTGGTACTTTTCATCTGTGGATTCCAACTTGGAATTGTTTTAACTTGTTCAATTTTTTGAGAATCAACAGATGTCATTTTCTTCAGAGGACGTAAATTATACTGTAGTGTGTGAGTTATATCATAACTGTAACTATTAAAAATTCCCATCTTATTAACAGCAAGTAAAAGAACTATTTTATTATCTGTATTTTAAAATATTCTTTTTCCATAAAAAATGTATTCTATTCTCTTTATAAATTCTATTTTTCTAAAGTATTTTGTTAAAATAAGCTAAGAAGATCTAACAACAGAATAAAATAAGCTTGATTCTTAACTACTTTTAATCATTTTAACTCATAATTTCAATTTTTAATAAACAGAACAACTTTCCTCATATAATATTAACAATAATTTATATTAATTGACAGTATACAAATATTTAAAACATTTTAATTCCAAATAAGAAAATAAAATCTTCATAATGATGTAAATATCTCAAAAATTCTTTAGATGTATTCAAACAACTAAATAATTATATTAGTTTTTATTATTATAAGTCACTGTCACTATGTTATTTGGCAGAGTTAAATTAACTAAATAAAGAAAATTTTAAGTAGACATTAGTAAAAAATTAATAGAAAAGCATAGATTTTTTTGTTTTCTAAGATATTTTATATATATATATAAATTTATTAGTACCATAACATATCATTACTTAAAAGTTCAGGTTTAAAATACAAAAAGCCAGCAATTTCTAACAGAAAAAAAAATATGTCACCATGATTATTCTGAATTATTATTAATAAAGCCATTGTTTCTTTAAACAATCATTTGTGAAATATTAATTTAGTAATTTTAAATTTAAGTAGTAGTAATGCTTTTCTGATGGAATGATTATTTACTCCAATAATCTCAGTAAATATTCCAATTAATTGTCAAGTGATGATTATTAGTACAACTAACAATCAGCAAACAATTACTCAATACATCTCTAGTTGATACATTATAAAAACAATATATTTTCAAAATTTTTTTAGATTAAAAAAGTATTTAATGAAACAAAATCAGTTATTCAGTATCTTTTTTTAGTTTTTAAAAACTATATTTTTGGTTCTTCTATTTAAAAAGATACTTTGGTATGTTATTCATTTCCTAAANCGAAAAAGAAAAATTAAACTGTTATTACGAACAGAAGGGTGGACAAAGGTCTGTTTAGGCAACAAGAGTTTGAATGTCGAGTTATGAAGGCGATTTGCTAGCCAATTCAAGGAATAAGAAATGTATTCAGTATTCTTGCATTTATATCATCATTTATGATCTTATCCACTAATAAAAATTGATATAATGATTTGTCTACTTTGTAGTTAGTTAACAAGTAGAGTGTAATTTTTCAAACCTTTTACTTTTCTCAATAAATGATTTATTAAAAATTATTTTAGCCATTATAAAGCTGTTAAGATCATAAATGTGAGAAAACTGAATATCTTCCTACACTTTATAGTGGATGGCAAATCACCTTTATAACATAATCTTTGAAGTTTCACCAAATAAATACTGTTGTCTTAACCTTAAACTTTTTTTTTTTCATTACTGCTGTGCTACAGTTCTTGACGAATGAATGAATACCTTTGAAAAAGTTTATGGTTTCTTGGTAAGTCCAACAATAAGACAGAAGTTTAATAACATTAACTTGTATGATAAATGGTGATTCACAACTTAACCAGATTATTCTTCTCTAATAGATAAAACATACTGCTCAGCTTTTCACAACCTGCCCTCCTCCCCTATTCGTATTTTAAGCCAGTCTATTCAATGCCTATGGTCAAAATTTGTCCTATGAAAGACTATTTGAACTGATTCTTTGTTTTAGTTTTAAAATATTTCATACATAATTAATTCTTTCAGAATATTAAAGGTTGTGACTTTGTGTTTTCAGAATGTAGTTTAAAGATGATGGTATCCATTATTTAGAAGTAAATGTTATAGATGTCCTATATTTGAAGAGTCTGGAGATTGTAAAAAAAAAAATGTCTGTTAAGTAGAGGTATCCACTATTCAGGAGTGTCCATTAATGGAGGTTTCACTATATATATATATACACACATACACTTACACTAATGCTATATATTAGAAGTCATTTTATGAGTACTTACCTAAAATAAAAATTACTTGATAAATCCACATTCTGGAACATTTTAACATATCTAATAAAAATTAGAACTTTTTTAAAATTGATTTTAATTAAAAATTAAACTGTTAAATGGATTCTAAGTAATAAACTATTAAATGATATTTCATATTTAAAAACTATCATTACTAATTTTCATACTTTTATGAAAACAGGTATATATTCCATCATAATTATTTTATTTCTAACATATATTTAATACATTATATAAAAAGAGCTTAGCACATATAATCTAGCAAGAGCCAAAAAATTTAAATTACATCAAATCTATAAATTTTAGAATCAATCATTTCAATTTCTATAATTTAAAAAATTTGTTTTTTCAATAATTTTTTTGAATATATAAATACAGCTGTCCCTTGTTTTGTAATCCGACATGCTCAGTAGTCCGACGCACCTCCCATCAAGGTACCCGTCCCCATTATGTGTCTGCTTGTACAGAAGCAGACACGTAACAAACAGTTGGAGTATGGAATATTGTAGGCTACTGCTAGCAAAACAATGCCAAATATGTAATCACTTTCGATAATCTGGACACTTTTGGTAATCCGACACCCCTTTGGTCCCATACCTGTCGGATTATCAAGGGACAGCTGTACTTAAATTTATAAATGTAAAAATTTGATAGAAAATTACCTGGCTTCATCAGGATTAGAATATTTTTCTCCCTCACTAGGAATATAGACCATACTAGTATCTTCAATCTTGTAAATAGTATGATGTCCAATTACAGCAACTCTACGACGTTTAGTTACAAGAATAATATAATATCCTTCCAAAAACTTAATAAATCCTGAAATGTATTTTTAAATACATTTTTATTTCTGTGTTTGAAGACTTTTAAGATTTATTTTTCTTTTAATAATTAATATTTTAATTAAAAATATAAAGTGAAAATAATATTGATGTTGAATTATTTTGTTAATGTAACTTAAAAATCTGACATATACTGTAATTTTCCAGGCATAGTTTAATAGATATGTTAAGATTTTTGTTGATAACTTTTGTAGGCTTTATTATTTCAAGAAATACAATAAATTTGAATTATAGAATACAAATTGTACATAATAAAATTTTAAGTTGAATAATTTCATATAATTTTTTAAGTTAACACTTTCACACACATGGATGGCTACAGACATCTTTGGAATTTGTGCCATGTGTAAAAGATTAAAAATGACTGTAAACATGAATACTTTAGAATTATAAAGTGTTAAATATAATAACATATTTGTAATGTTAATATATTAATTTAATAATTTTTTTTACTTGTTTCTCTTGAAAATACAAAGTTGGTATCTTAATATTTATATAAGAAATCATTAGATAATTTGAAAAATATTCTCCAAATATACATCTTTTTTAAAATTTTTGCACAAGTTCTTAATCAGATCTGAAAAAAGTTTATTACAATTATATTGAAGTTATATTTATTTTTATTATTCTAGCAGTTATTTTTAGGATTCTTTCAACTTAATCAATATCCATAAAACTTAAACTTGACACCATATTTAAATAGGTAAGAAAAACTATTTATTCTAACACAATTGTTATCTATCTATATTTACATTCTAAAATACAGCTGTTGATATTCTTATAAAACAAAGAAAATGTTACTGAATAAAAACTTAATTTGGTTTCAAGAATTAAGCATTTTTCTTGTCTTACATTTTGTTTAAAAAAAATCTAATTTCATTAGTAAATCATCATTAGCATAAATCTCATAAAACTGAATCGTTATTTTCTTAAGTATTTCTTATTTTTGTGTATTCGTGTCATTATAATATTTAAAGTACATAGTTATATACAAACAGTAAATTAAAAATGTTTTAACAATTTAACTACCAGCATTTATATTAAATACTTCAACACTTTCTTTAATTTAAATGAAATCATCTCACCTACAATACCAAATGCAGACACTGTACGATTTAAACCTGATGATTTTTGTCCAGGTCTTGGTCTATTACCAACATCTATCATTGTAAGCAAGTCTCTGATTTCTTTATGAGTATATTCCATCTGAAAGTAAATTTAGGGTTTTCTACATTTAATACACAAAAATTCCTTTTATGTTAATTTTGTATATTAGTACACAAACAACATACCTTATCATCAATTACAATTAATTCTTTCAGCTCAGTTCTGTCAATTTTTAAAACTCTAAATTTTGTTTGAGTATTATTAGATCCAACCAAAAAGAACCTCTGAAAAAAATTGCATTAATATTTTTTAAAAAATATATAAAGTAATAAAAGTAAGTTATTATATATATCTGAGTATATTAATCAAAGTTAAAAATTTTAAATATTTTGTCATATTTTAATCATAAGACAAAATAAAAGCGATAAGTCTTTCACATGACATGATAGTTGTGAATACATCAGATATTTCAATGTTTGCTATTGCAACAAGTGAATGTAATGCATAGTGTATCATCCATCATCCACTAATGTAACAAAATCTCTGTATGATATCAGGTTAAGATTTACAATACTGATTTTAATATGCACACGAGATTCAGCTGTTTGAGGATCATCATCATTTGTACCAGATGAAAAATGTAAGAAAAATTTAACTTTGTTGAAATTTCATTAAAATATATTTACCAGAATATAAAATGCTTATGTTTAATGATTATGATAAATTAAATAACTTTCATTGCCTTTTTATTAAGATTTACATTCAATTTCGCATACACAATTGTATATGAATAAAACTATTCAAGTACACAATTGAAATTAAATAATAAGCTATGTAAAAACAAAGAAAACCATTTGAATCATTCATTCATTCATTCTTTAAAAAACATTGAAATATGTGAAGGATTTACATCTACATTTTATTCCCAGATTCCCTCAATAGTCATTTAAATTTAATAATATGATTAAAATTTTTAGTTATTAAAAAATAATACTTCAATCAACATTAGTTAATAAAATTAATAAACATCTCTAATATAAAAGAACCTAAACCGATGATTTTTAAATTAAAAGAAAACATTTTAAAATAGAAATTAAGCTTTCTAACTTTTAACACTAATTACATTTTATGAAATTATGATAGATTAGTATTACAATTATGAACTGTTTAACGAATGTTTTTATGATATAAAAAAAATAACATTTTCATATAACATGTAGCAAGATAACATCAGCCAAAGAATATTTATTTTACGTTTATAGTAAGTAAACTAAGAATAATATTATTTTCTTAATATTATTCTATTTAATATTTTTTTTTTGTTTTGGAATTTTTGCACAAGATATTTTGTTCGTGTTTTATTTTTTGATGATTGATATTATTAAAAACATAATAAGTGAAATATTTTACACTATTAAATTTTCTGAAGAGGTTTTGTACTTATTTCTTAGGTTTATCATCAGAAATGCTTCTGACAGTTTGGTCATGAGGTTTTTTTTTGCATACTTCCAAAAAAGATGTTAAGAAATGTGAATGAAATAAAAAAAAGTGTATAGAACTTCTTTTTATTCAAATTTTAAAAATGAGAATAGAACATCTTAGTAATATTATCTTTTCATCTTTTAATTTGGTTTTTATTAACATTATTTGTACATCTTTGCTAAAATATTCTATATTTCAAAAACTTAAAAAAATGAGAAGTTCCATGATTTTTTTTGTTTTATTCTGGAATTTTTGCACTCTTTAATGATTTTTGAAAGTTGCAGAAAGAACCTATCAACTGAACTATAGTCAAAAACATTCCAATAAATCTATTCATGTTTGGTCTCCTCAACTAGCACTTTTGAGAAAAAGGCAGGTGATAATATTCTCTAATCCTAATCCTATGCTGTAATATCTAGGGTGGTATTCTGATCGCTATCACAAGAGTGTGCCATCTTCACAAGATTATTGGCTAAAAATAAATTTTTAACCAATACTCTTGTGACTTAGGTATTTATTTCTGAAAGACAAGGGATGATAACCAGAATACAGCTTCTGAGAGTTTAATATAAAATTTATTTTATAATTATATCCTTTGATTAATAAAATTATAATTTTGGTTAAGAAAGGAAAACTCCCCAAGTACAGCATTAATAGTTTTTATTTTGCTAGCACTTTCAATGAACTTATGTTCATCATCACCAGACAAATGAAAAGCATTGAAATTGCTAGCAAAATAAAGACTATTAACACTGTACTTGGTCAGTTTTCCTCCTTTTATCTGATATTTGGCATGTGGATCAAGCCGTATTGTATAATTTTATTAACCACACTTTTTAAAACTTTATAATTCTAATAGTATTTTATAATAATTTAATGAATATTTACTTACAGCTTTAGTCTCGTATAATGCTATTTTTTGGACACTGCTGATAACTGGAAAAACAAATGTTGTCTTTGATGTCATTGTTCAAATACCAGTAGTGAACTATCCTAAATCTGTAAATTAGAAGCTTATAAATTTTAAGTTTAACTAAAAATAGTCTAAAAATTAAAATAAATTTGAATTTCAAATGTTGTAAACACTGAAAAAGAAAAAAATATACCAATATAGAAACAGTATTTTTTAAAATATTGTAATAATTAAATATAAAATTGTCAATAAATGATGCTAAAAGATATTTTATTTCATTGGAATGTTAACAATATACATCACATATTGTACTTCATATATATATATATAATTATATATTTTTATATATTTATTCAAACATTCTAATATTAACAATTCTAACAACTGCAATAAATTATTNTTCGTAATATCGTCGACCTGTTTTCAAACCTTTTTTTGTATATAATCCAGTAATTGTTTGGCTTATGTTTAAAATTATTAATGTAAATAGTTGAAAAGAGAAAAACTGTCCCAAAATAAAATCTAAAATATTTCAGAAACATCAATTCTCTCTGAAAATTTATTAAAATTAATACTGTTCCAGTATTCATAAAATATGAAAACACAGATGATGGACATAAAAAGCTAAAGATAAGAAATAATATTTTTTTTGAGATGATAAAAGAGAATGTTAAATTAAGAACTAAATATAATATAGCAACTGATTAAATAATAATCCATTTCTTAATATGCAGCACATATTTCTATATTAAGAGGGGTAATATCTTCTCATCAGTTTGTATTTTGAACAGATAAAACATTCAGTTCTGGATTACATCTGCATTTTTTAAAAATCAGTTGTTTCTCATAATTAACCACTCAACAGTGAAGGACGAATATACCATCCAGGGCAATCTTGTGGCAGTGGGTGAGGGATGAATATATCCGTTAATTTCTTTTGGATGTATAGCCAAAAACTACTGCGAAAAACATATTCACATAAAAAATGAATTATGTAACAATAAAGAAAAGACTTTTCTTTATTAGACAAAATCTTACAAAACTTACAAAATCTTTTTCCGAAACAGTAGTGAGAAAAAACGCATGGAATAATACTGTACTTTAAAAATTCCCCACGTTTCTTCTCCACTACTTTGGGAAGCACCATACCTGACTATCCCACTGATAAAAGGTTAAAAACAATGACTAACAGAAAAATTCATTTTCTGTTATATTCGTGTTTCTGACAACAATAAGGAATATATTTTAAACATTTAGCTTTTTTCATGCTAAATTATTTTAACCTTTTGTCCTTTCTGTTCTACAGGCACTTAAAGGGTTTTTCCATACCAACGTAGATTTAGCCAGGCCCTTAATGGGGGCAACCAGGTGCTAAGGAACGGGACCCAACATATCCAGGATAGATTGCCCACAAAAAATTCCTAGGATTGCTTATCTGGATTTTATCCCAGGAATTTTTGAAAATGCCAAAACATTGTTCAACTGTGATTAGCACAAGAAAATTGAAACAAGAAAATTGAAAAATAAATCTGTTTTTTCCACAAAAGCTTATTTGCATAAATACTAGACATTTCATTACAGTAAAAACTTTAATTAATCACCACTGTTTAAACTATCAAAGTGCTAAATTCAGTTTTGGAAAGTCACTGTATTTCTTCTTCTTCTATTGTCAAACTGAAGTACATACTGTACTGAATTTTACTGTAAGCAAACCTCTATTTCCATACTGTATGCTAGTTAAGATACTGCATCAGATTTAATTACTGTTCTGTACAGTATATAAACAGTTAGTTGATTATACAGTACTGCAGTGGCGTGCTGTCATTGGAAGCAGTGAAAGTGCCGCTACCCTTGTATTTTCTAAAAAATAAATACATATTGTGCTATTATTTTCATATTTTAATGTATTTTGGATTAATTAAAATTAATATTTTATTATAACTGTGTTATATATCTTATTACAAATTTCTATACTACACGTGAAAAAAACGATAAGATTGCTTCTTTTAATATTTTTTTTTTGTTTTGGAATTTTTGCACAAGATATTTTGTTCGTGTTTTATTTTTTGATGATTGATATTATTAAAAACATAATAAGTGAAATATTTTACACTATTAAATTTTCTGAAGAGGTTTTGTACTTATTTCTTAGGTTTATCATNAGTTATGAAGGCGATTTGCTAGCCAATTCAAGGAATAAGAAATGTATTCAGTATTCTTGCATTTATATCATCATTTATGATCTTATCCACTAATAAAAATTGATATAATGATTTGTCTACTTTGTAGTTAGTTAACAAGTAGAGTGTAATTTTTCAAACCTTTTACTTTTCTCAATAAATGATTTATTAAAAATTATTTTAGCCATTATAAAGCTGTTAAGATCATAAATGTGAGAAAACTGAATATCTTCCTACACTTTATAGTGGATGGCAAATCACCTTTATAACATAATCTTTGAAGTTTCACCAAATAAATACTGTTGTCTTAACCTTAAACTTTTTTTTTTTCATTACTGCTGTGCTACAGTTCTTGACGAATGAATGAATACCTTTGAAAAAGTTTATGGTTTCTTGGTAAGTCCAACAATAAGACAGAAGTTTAATAACATTAACTTGTATGATAAATGGTGATTCACAACTTAACCAGATTATTCTTCTCTAATAGATAAAACATATTGCTCAGCTTTTCACAACCTGCCCTCCTCCCCTATTCGTATTTTAAGCCAGTCTATTCAATGCCTATGGTCAAAATTTGTCCTATGAAAGACTATTTGAACTGATTCTTTGTTTTAGTTTTAAAATATTTCATACATAATTAATTCTTTCAGCTCAGTTCATGCCTATGGTCAAAATTTGTCCTATAAAAGACTATTTGAACTGATTCTTTGTTTTAGTTTTAAAATATTTCATACATAATTAATTCTTTCAGAATATTAAAGGTTGTGACTTTGTGTTTTCAGAATGTAGTTTAAAGATGATGGTATCCATTATTTAGAAGTAAATGTTATAGATGTCCTATATTTGAAGAGTCTGGAGATTGTAAAAAAAAAAATGTCTGTTAAGTAGAGGTATCCACTATTCAGGAGTGTCCATTAATGGAGGTTTCACTATATATATATATACACACATACACTTACACTAATGCTATATATTAGAAGTCATTTTATGAGTACTTACCTAAAATAAAAATTACTTGATAAATCCACATTCTGGAACATTTTAACATATCTAATAAAAATTAGAACTTTTTTAAAATTGATTTTAATTAAAAATTAAACTGTTAAATGGATTCTAAGTAATAAACTATTAAATGATATTTCATATTTAAAAACTATCATTACTAATTTTCATACTTTTATGAAAACAGGTATATATTCCATCATAATTATTTTATTTCTAACATATATTTAATACATTATATAAAAAGAGCTTAGCACATATAATCTAGCAAGAGCCAAAAAATTTAAATTACATCAAATCTATAAATTTTAGAATCAATCATTTCAATTTCTATAATTTAAAAAATTTGTTTTTTCAATAATTTTTTTGAATATATAAATACAGCTGTCCCTTGTTTTGTAATCCGACATGCTCAGTAGTCCGACGCACCTCCCATCAAGGTACCCGTCCCCGTTATGTGTCTGCTTGTACAGAAGCAGACACGTAACAAACAGTTGGAGTATGGAATATTGTAGGCTACTGCTAGCAAAACAATGCCAAATATGTAATCACTTTCGATAATCTGGACACTTTTGGTAATCCGACACCCCTTTGGTCCCATACCTGTCGGATTATCAAGGGACAGCTGTACTTAAATTTATAAATGTAAAAATTTGATAGAAAATTACCTGGCTTCATCAGGATTAGAATATTTTTCTCCCTCACTAGGAATATAGACCATACTAGTATCTTCAATCTTGTAAATAGTATGATGTCCAATTACAGCAACTCTACGACGTTTAGTTACAAGAATAATATAATATCCTTCCAAAAACTTAATAAATCCTGAAATGTATTTTTAAATACATTTTTATTTCTGTGTTTGAAGACTTTTAAGATTTATTTTTCTTTTAATAATTAATATTTTAATTAAAAATATAAAGTGAAAATAATATTGATGTTGAATTATTTTGTTAATGTAACTTAAAAATCTGACATATACTGTAATTTTCCAGGCATAGTTTAATAGATATGTTAAGATTTTTGTTGATAACTTTTGTAGGCTTTATTATTTCAAGAAATACAATAAATTTGAATTATAGAATACAAATTGTACATAATAAAATTTTAAGTTGAATAATTTCATATAATTTTTTAAGTTAACACTTTCACACACATGGATGGCTACAGACATCTTTGGAATTTGTGCCATGTGTAAAAGATTAAAAATGACTGTAAACATGAATACTTTAGAATTATAAAGTGTTAAATATAATAACATATTTGTAATGTTAATATATTAATTTAATAATTTTTTTTACTTGTTTCTCTTGAAAATACAAAGTTGGTATCTTAATATTTATATAAGAAATCATTAGATAATTTGAAAAATATTCTCCAAATATACATCTTTTTTAAAATTTTTGCACAAGTTCTTAATCAGATCTGAAAAAAGTTTATTACAATTATATTGAAGTTATATTTATTTTTATTATTCTAGCAGTTATTTTTAGGATTCTTTCAACTTAATCAATATCCATAAAACTTAAACTTGACACCATATTTAAATAGGTAAGAAAAACTATTTATTCTAACACAATTGTTATCTATCTATATTTACATTCTAAAATACAGCTGTTGATATTCTTATAAAACAAAGAAAATGTTACTGAATAAAAACTTAATTTGGTTTCAAGAATTAAGCATTTTTCTTGTCTTACATTTTGTTTAAAAAAAATCTAATTTCATTAGTAAATCATCATTAGCATAAATCTCATAAAACTGAATCGTTATTTTCTTAAGTATTTCTTATTTTTGTGTATTCGTGTCATTATAATATTTAAAGTACATAGTTATATACAAACAGTAAATTAAAAATGTTTTAACAATTTAACTACCAGCATTTATATTAAATACTTCAACACTTTCTTTAATTTAAATGAAATCATCTCACCTACAATACCAAATGCAGACACTGTACGATTTAAACCTGATGATTTTTGTCCAGGTCTTGGTCTATTACCAACATCTATCATTGTAAGCAAGTCTCTGATTTCTTTATGAGTATATTCCATCTGAAAGTAAATTTAGGGTTTTCTACATTTAATACACAAAAATTCCTTTTATGTTAATTTTGTATATTAGTACACAAACAACATACCTTATCATCAATTACAATTAATTCTTTCAGCTCAGTTCTGTCAATTTTTAAAACTCTAAATTTTGTTTGAGTATTATTAGATCCAACCAAAAAGAACCTCTGAAAAAAATTGCATTAATATTTTTTAAAAAATATATAAAGTAATAAAAGTAAGTTATTATATATATCTGAGTATATTAATCAAAGTTAAAAATTTTAAATATTTTGTCATATTTTAATCATAAGACAAAATAAAAGCGATAAGTCTTTCACATGACATGATAGTTGTGAATACATCAGATATTTCAATGTTTGCTATTGCAACAAGTGAATGTAATGCATAGTGTATCATCCATCATCCACTAATGTAACAAAATCTCTGTATGATATCAGGTTAAGATTTACAATACTGATTTTAATATGCACACGAGATTCAGCTGTTTGAGGATCATCATCATTTGTACCAGATGAAAAATGTAAGAAAAATTTAACTTTGTTGAAATTTCATTAAAATATATTTACCAGAATATAAAATGCTTATGTTTAATGATTATGATAAATTAAATAACTTTCATTGCCTTTTTATTAAGATTTACATTCAATTTCGCATACACAATTGTATATGAATAAAACTATTCAAGTACACAATTGAAATTAAATAATAAGCTATGTAAAAACAAAGAAAACCATTTGAATCATTCATTCATTCATTCTTTAAAAAACATTGAAATATGTGAAGGATTTACATCTACATTTTATTCCCAGATTCCCTCAATAGTCATTTAAATTTAATAATATGATTAAAATTTTTAGTTATTAAAAAATAATACTTCAATCAACATTAGTTAATAAAATTAATAAACATCTCTAATATAAAAGAACCTAAACCGATGATTTTTAAATTAAAAGAAAACATTTTAAAATAGAAATTAAGCTTTCTAACTTTTAACACTAATTACATTTTATGAAATTATGATAGATTAGTATTACAATTATGAACTGTTTAACGAATGTTTTTATGATATAAAAAAAATAACATTTTCATATAACATGTAGCAAGATAACATCAGCCAAAGAATATTTATTTTACGTTTATAGTAAGTAAACTAAGAATAATATTATTTTCTTAATATTATTCTATTTAATATTTTTTTTTTGTTTTGGAATTTTTGCACAAGATATTTTGTTCGTGTTTTATTTTTTGATGATTGATATTATTAAAAACATAATAAGTGAAATATTTTACACTATTAAATTTTCTGAAGAGGTTTTGTACTTATTTCTTAGGTTTATCATCAGAAATGCTTCTGACAGTTTGGTCATGAGGTTTTTTTTTGCATACTTCCAAAAAAGATGTTAAGAAATGTGAATGAAATAAAAAAAAGTGTATAGAACTTCTTTTTATTCAAATTTTAAAAATGAGAATAGAACATCTTAGTAATATTATCTTTTCATCTTTTAATNGATATTACGATTTCGTATGTCCCATCCATCTGTAAGGGAATGTAGAAAAAAACGTGTACAATTCTTGTACAATGTTAAAAAATTAACTGTTACTTTAGCATTTACAATTAAATTTAAGAAATGAGAGAGATGCACAAGGGACAGAAAAAGCTCTAGAATTTATTTTCCTTAAATTTACGATTTATATATCCGTTTGATAAAAATTTGTCTTTCCACTTTTTTCCCAAGACTACAAATATTCAAGTACAAAATAACTGGTTTCGAGTTATTTCTACTTAAGAAGTAGTTAAATAATTAAGAGATTAGGAAATTAGGGACATAAAACCCTGCTGAAGGAGCCGGGATTTTACTTAAAAGCTTAACTGAACCAATCTCTAGCAGAGTACAATGGGGATTGATTTCTTTGTAATATTGGATAATAAAGACAGAAATTTTTCCAGTTCAATGAGAGTGACTGAAAAATAAATTTTGGAAATTTCCATGGACACCTGGTCCTAAAACAAATGAGTTAGAAAACAAATGACAGACAATCAATTAAGTTTAATATATTTAGATTTTTACAACTATGGCGAGAAACTTTTAAAATTTACAACAACTTTGTTGCGTCCTTTGTAATATATTAGTGATGCGACAAGAGGTATTTGACATTGACCAGTATCAGCACCCTTGGGATTTGGCAGTCCGCATGCCGTGCAACCTACTCTGATTCCATCCATTAGCCACTCGTAGGGAGCTATTTGACTAAGTGAATTGTTTTAAGATTAAAAAGATGATAATATTTTATGTTATTTTTATGTATGTTTCTTTACAAAGCTATATTTATTTATGATTTTCTTTAAAAGTATACTCAATTGAAAAATATTTTGTACCAGGTATGAACTGTACATCCACCACACATTTTACCAAGTAAGTTTTTATTATTTAATTTTTAATTGTAGCCCTTATATTGAGGCTAGCAATTCGGAATGTGATTGTGATATGAAAAATACATTTAGAAGGCTATAGTTTTTACTGGCTTATCGAACAAACGAATATGAATGGATCCTAGATCATCACGCCAATTAACTGATTGCCTCTGGAAGTCGACTTCTTACAGAAACACAGCTTCCCTATCATCAAATGTCACGACATGCCACTGCAGTACTGTACATATAGGATTGTGTATTAATTGCAGATTGTAAATTAATTAAAGGTACTTAAATGTAACCATTACAATAATGTCACAGTTACATTTAAGTACTTTGTCTGCTGTCTCTGTGTATACCAGTCCCTAATATATACAATGTATAATGATAACTATATAACATATAGGTCTATGTACATCATTTATGTAAATAAATGACCTTAAAGCAGGGATGTCAAAGATACAGCCCGCTAGCCATGACTGGCCCTCGAGGCAATTAGTTGTGGCCCCAACATTAATTCAATAAGTCGACCCACTATAACACTGTAGATAATTCCGTGTTATATGAATTCCATGTTGTACGAGTCACTTAGATTTTACAAATACGTGAGCCGTTAACAGCCCGGCACACGTATTTGTAAAATCTAAGTGACTCATACAACATGGAATTCATATAAAACGAAATTATCAACAATGTTATAGGGGGGTTGACTGTAATGCTATTTGTTTATTTTTTATTACGTTGATACTGAAGAAAATGTGATATTTTGTATTTAAACAAATAATACTTAAATAAAATTGTTAAACTATTTCGCTAAGAATATTCTTTGTTATAAATTCTATTTAATAGATATCTTGTATCTATTGAATAGAATTGTAGAAGTATGTAGAAAGTGATTTTGGATAGATTTATTTATGAAGATTTATTTTATAAGCATTTAAGTTAAGTTTATTAATATTCTATAAGCGTTATAAACATTATTTTGTAATAGTTTAACGTTTTAAAGTGTGTTATAGGCTCTAAAAGTNCATATTACTTAGAGATATTAATTTTATTTGATTTATTTTTGTGTTTAATTTCTTGTTTACATTATGTTCTCTCTATTTCATCTTTTGAACTTCAAAGTCCATCTAAACAAGATTATTTATTTTTTCTAGAAAAATATGAATGTTGTTTTTTTTATTTTGTTGTCAAATCTTGGATTATTAAAAACGAATTTTTTGATTCAGATACTTTTGGACTACTTTATAGAAAATTTTTGTCCACAAAAGCTAAAATCATCTGGCAACATTGTTCAGTATTCAAGACACTTCCATAATTAGAGACTTTGTTAGGTTTTCTTATTGGTGAGCGAGTTTGGTCAAATAAACTGCAATGGTAAAAAATTTTCAATAAATAATGACAGTAAAAAGAAAAGTTGATAGTGAGTGCCAATTTTTCCAGCCAAAGTGGGAAATTTGGTATTTTTTTTATTGAATGGAATGGTAGAACACTGTTTGATTTTCAATAAGATTATTGCCATTTGTACGGAATTTAATGTGAAAAGACACTATGAAACAAATTATAAAGACAAGTTTGAGTTATTTACCAACAAAATTAGGCAAGAAAAACTGGCATATTTGAAAACTAAACTTATGGGGCAGCAATCATTTTTAAAAAATCAAAAACTGACAGTGAGAATGCATTGAAAGCTAGTTATTCGATTGAACTAAAGATTGCAAAAAACTCAAAAGCTTTTAGTGACGGTGAATTTTTAAAAGAATGTATGCTAGACACGGCCAACATTTCATTCCCATCACAGAAACAAGTCATTCAAGAAATACCCAACTAGAAATACAATTGCTTCCAGAGTAAATGAATTGGCAGAAGATTTGACTTTCAAATTAAACATGAAATTAAAGAATTTATCTGCAGCCTATTCCTTATTCCTTAGCAGCCGATGAAAGTACAGATATCAGAGATACATTGCAGCTTGCTGTATTTATTCATGGAATTAATGAAGATTTTATCATCACAGAAAAGTTGTTGCAGTGCATACCATTAAAGAGTACTACCACAGCTCAAGATATTTACTCAGAAATTGAGCAATTAGTACCAAATTACAACTTGGATTGGAGTAAATTCTGCAGTATTACCACAGATACATCACCATCCATGGTCAATAAAAATGCTGGTGTTGTCACGAAAATACAGAACAAAATTTTAAATGAAATTAAAGGTGAACGACCCAAATTCGTTGGAATTTACCGTATTGTACATCAAGAAGTCTTGGCCTCTAAAATGCTGAAAACAGATCATGTAATGAATCCCATAATTAAAACAGTTAATTTTATTAAAAGTAGAGGACTAAATCACCGCCAATACACACAATTTTTAAGCGATCTTGATGAAAAGTGTTCAGATATTCCCTACTTTGCAGAAGTACGGTGGCTTAGTCGTGGATCAATGCTTAAACGATTTTTCGAATTGCAGAAACATTTTGTTACGTTTATGGCTCAAAAGGGCAAACCGATGAACACAGTGATGAATGGTGGCTTGACTTTGTGTTCCTAGTAGATATGACAGAACACTTGAATAATTTGAATGTTAAACTTCAAGGAAAAATGTAATTGTTACGCAACTGTACTCAAGTGTTCAAGCTTTCAAAATAAAATTAAAGTTGTGGGAATTGCAGCTGCAAGAACAAAAACTTGACCATTTCCCTAGCATTTGTGAAATCGGCATGTACAATGCAGATAAATTAGCAGATTTTTCTTACCATTTGCTTGATCTTATTGCTGAATTTGATAGTCGTTTTGCAGATTTTCGCAAGCTCAATACCTACGACTTTTCTCTTTTTAATGATCTGTTTATGTTCAACGTTGGTAAACCACCGACTTACTTGCAAATGGAACTAATAGATTTGCAGTGTGATACTGCTTTAAAAAGCAAGTTCAATGAAGTTGACATTTTGGCATTTTATACAAAGTACTTCAAAAATCAAAATAGCTATCCCAACTTAAGGAACCATGCTGCCTGAATTTTATGCATGTTTGGAAGTTCATATGTTTGTGAACAGTTGTTTTCAACAATGATGATTAATAAATCTAAATACCGTTCAAGACTTACAGATGAACATCTTCAGTCCATTTTGAAAATCAATACAACATCGTTGACACCAAACATCGAGGAGATAATGAAGCGTAGAAGTTTCTGGAACCTCAAAATAATATTTTGATTTAATACGTCTCTACTTAAAAAAATTATAATTTTTTTTTCTTTAATAAAATCATTCTTTATATACTTCTTATTTATACTTAGTATTACATTTGCATTTTATTTTTAATCTGGCCCGCTGTCATACTCGAGACAAAAAACTGGCACGTAAGGAGTTTGAGTTTGACACCTCTAACTTAATTTAAAGTAACTTCTATCTAAATTAGCATTAGAGTTATTAGGATCGTAAAATAAATTTTACCTTTAATTATTAAATATTCCTTTGAGTTAACTATAATCCTTTTTCTAGGTATTAGTTTCCTGTACAAAATATATATTTCGAGTTTACTTCTCAATACCATTTTATAACATTTACATATTGTCAGCTTCTGCTACAAAAAGTACACGCCTTCGATAATGCGCCCTCTTTCGGACTGTTAATTCTCGACATAATTTTTTTCATTTTTTTTAACTCCGCCCCGTACACTAAAAGTGTCTTTTTCGTGCTCGTTATGAGTCCGGTCAGGCCTACTACGGGCACAAATAATAAATGTACAATTCGGAAAATATCTCAAATAACCTGTCCTAAATTAAATTTGATATTTCCCAGCAGGCTTTTTTTTTTTAACCCTTTCAGCCCTGTGATCATTAAGAGGACCCCTTTTAGCAAGCCTATTATCAGAGCCAGCCCTACCATAGGGCGAACAGAGCAGCCGCTCCAGGCGCTAAATCCTAAGGGGCGCCTCAGTAGTAAAGAAAATTAAAGGGTATAAATTAGGAGCAACCAAGGGGGCATAATAGGATCGCGCTCCATCCTAAAACTTGTTTCGGGCCGGCACTGAGCCACTGCATATGTAAACAACACTATAAACCATATGCGTATAACGTAGGAGTGTATTGTTGGTTGATACCTTTGTCTTACGTGTCCGCCCGACACAAACAAGAATCTCTTATCACTTGATGAGAGTCAATCAAAAGTCAGGCAGGATCGCTTTCGCCTGACCTTTGATTGGTCAGAACACCGACTTAGCTAATGGAAGAGGATGTCTCTAGTTATTAGTCATGTATTGCATAACAGTCTTGTAAATATTTTATACAGCGTGTAATATTTTGTTTTATAAATGAATGTGCATTAGAAGTATTTTACAGTACATACTCTTCATTCGACTGATGATGTCTATTTTACCAAGAGATGGAGATACGCGGACCCGACTCCTTCGAGAAGAGAGTAAAGATAGGAAGTTTGGAGACAAGAAACCGTCTTCCGGGGAAGTAGTGAAAAGGATGGTGAAGCAACAAAAACGACTTTGCAGGAAAACAACCTTTAGCAAACGATATGCAGTAGAATTGACCTGACTAATTGTTATTCTCTTGCCGAAATGGTCTAAGACAATAGTCACCTTCATTTAGTTCTAAATTATCAGGTTTATTGGCTATTATAAAAATGACACATCATATACATGAAATTAACAGATACGAGGGGTGTTCAAAAAGTATCCGACTTTTGGTCGGCAAAAATACATTTATTGATTTTGAAGTACAAAACCATAATCCCCTTCAAAGTAGTCTCTTTGGTAATGTATGCATTTCTACTAGCGCTCCTGCCACTGCTGGAAATACTGCTGGAACGCATCTTTTGGAATGGCCATCAGCCGGTCTATCTCATTCCGCACGATGTCTTCTCTCGACTCAAATCGGGTTCGTTTTAGCGACGAAGGACCTCCTGGTAGTACTCCTTTGTGACGGTTTGGCCTTGTAATGCGTACTCACGATGCACCGCCCCACGGGAGTCGAAAAAACTGTCAACATGACCTTGACATTGCTGCGGACCTGCCGCACTTTTTTTTGGTTTCGGGGATCATCCCCGAAAGCATGTTGAATCTTGCGAATGGTTTCCGCTTGGGTATCGCCAAGCTTTTGGCAAAATTTGATGCAATATCACTGCTCACATTGTTCAATCATTTTTCAACTTACTGGAATCCGACGAGCGCTCACTACACGTCCTCACTCATAGGCCGACTGCCAGCGACTGACGCTTCATGCGAGCGTGAAAAAATTCAGGACAGTGCATGACTGTCATCTCCACCGAAGGAGGCCTCCCGCGCGTCATTGTTTACGCGGGAAAAATTGGTTTACGGTTTCGTAATATCGTCGACCTGTTTTCAAACCTTTTTTTGTATAGAAAATAAAGCGATCGTGTCGCTTCCACCAATGCAGGGATGTAGCCACGTCGGGTACCAATTCGCCAATTTTTTTCGTATTATTTTTCAGTTTCTGTTTTTTAATACCCTTTTTAGACTCAACCATATCTGCGGTCTCTATTTTCTGTCCTTTTACCTTTCATCTGGCTTATCAAACCAAAGCTACCCACAGGTATTTTAAATCATGAAGACAAAATTATATTCAAGTACTATATAAAAATACAGTACAGTAATTTTGAAATGAAAGACAAAATTAATAATTCATATAGTTGACTTGAAAATTTAATAATTGTTTTGATACTATTATAACAGAAACAACGAAGACCATTCTTGCATTGTAAGGCCGATTATTTCATAATTTATTGTTTAGAATGTCGTAGGGCGGTTAGATTTCGAGTGCTCGGGAGCACGCGTTCGTCTGACGTGGAACCCGGGAGCTAGAATCGAAGGATTCTTAATATAGTTACGATATTTATTATTACAGTACAGTATTGCTAGATACTAGAGCCAGGTATACCACAAATTACACGCTCCGTCTGACCCGGTTTGGAGTGCGATAAGCTGTCCTCGGCGCCAGGTAGGTATTAGTCCGTGAATCGGAACGAATTTTAAATTCGGAAACAAATGGATGGACAAGATAGACGACAACGTAACGCTGGTGTTTGCAGAGGCGTGGCGAAAAGATAGAAAGACATCGAGGACTTCGGTCCGCGCGGCACGAAAAAGCACGAATTTCGCTATTTCGACGATTTCAACGGTTTCATTACAAC
Source organism: Centruroides sculpturatus (assembly GCF_000671375.1). Taxonomy (NCBI): domain Eukaryota; kingdom Metazoa; phylum Arthropoda; class Arachnida; order Scorpiones; family Buthidae; genus Centruroides; species Centruroides sculpturatus. Next base: position 282,765 of record NW_019384400.1, read on the forward strand.
ACATCCTTACAAACACTTCTCACCGTAACATTCACAACTGAACCATTGTCTAGTTTGTTCGTCGCATCCAATCATTTACATATCACGCTTCGTTACAGTAAACGACACCGTCACATAACATCAATACTGCTTCCCGAAATCCAACCCCTAGGTCCTCGTCCTGGGAAGTGGAAACGTCACTCGTTTTCGAATAGCGGCTAAAGGGGCTCTGGTACACTAAATATACGCACACTACAGTTGTCTTAATCTTCCTGTGCAACTTTGTCAATACAGACATAAGGATAATTACAAAATACTAAAACTTTCTAAAGATATTTTTATTGAAGAGCACGGAGACGCAATTAAAAATATTTCAATTATTTGAATTTTTCGCTCTCAATTCCTCTGTCATATTGCGTCTACGTTCTCTCCAATCTTAAATTTTCTACTTTCAGTTTCAATTTTAACTTGCACGAACGAACAAATTAGAGTTATTTTGGTAATGGGGACTCACATTCAGCGTGAAATCACCAAAGAATTTAACAGGATGACATCTCACCAATTCAGGCATCCCACCAATCACATAAAACTATTATGTAGTGTATTAAACCTTCCAGCTGACCGGTAGGCCCGACGGTCGGACGGATGAGGCGATTAAGGTGGTCAGATTAACGCTCTGGGACATTTGGGATCGAATCCGGGGGAGGGGTCGAAACACTCCAGAAGTTTTTTTATGAGCGGTCGTTTTTAGGTATGTTGGACTTCATCCTTCATCAGCCAGTCCCCTTTCTCTTATATCTTGAGAATAAGGTCTTTTTAGTTCTCACAGGGCGGATAAAGCCAAAATTGAAAAAGAGTGTGGTCCCCATCATCAAGATAATTTATTCATCCTTACTCAGCACTGTGCTTTATCCGTAAAAGTATAAACAGAGATCATCATAACCCCTATGGTTTAGACTTATGGCACAATACAGTACTGTATATATTTTTTCTCATTTTTGGCTCTTTTTGTCCTGTAGGCTACCGTCCACCAATGGACGAGTAGATAAAATCACTGAAGGCCGATCAACAGGCTGGCCACGTGTTTTTCGGGTTTTCTTTATGTTTGTAACTGTCACGTCGTGTTTCACCACAGCTAGTAAAGGGCGAGTCAAGCGCAGCGCCCAAAGACTTGGCTGCCCGATTTATAAGCTGAGAAACCGCGGGCACTTCTCTTCTTTGGTCCTGGTCCTCAGAGTACTGTGACGCAGTACTCTGAGGGGTCAAAAGATCTACGTTCAACAAAACTGGAGAAAAACCGGAAATAATGATGAAAGATAATTTTATAATTGTTCAAGCCATTTAAAACTCCCAAAAGAGTTCACATCCTCACACAGGTGGTTCAGCATAAAAGTACAGTACTGTAGTCAACTGTTCTGGAATAGTTAAGTCTGCTGAACGCAGCCACTGACAAACATTTTACAAAATTTAAAAGATTTAAAACTAAAAATAAAAGCTACTTTCAGTTGTGTAATTTTATATTTGCACACTTAGTACACACAAACTTCTAAACTTTTTAATAATTGTTATGTACTGTACTGTACATAAAATTGAAAAAACAAAACTGAATCAGTCGTGTGACATTGAAAATATTTTACCACTTTCATATAATACATATAACTAAGAATACCTTTAATTCTCATCTACCTTGTTTTAATTATAATCATCTGTTATACGCCGGTATTAAAAAGTACAAANAGCAGCCGCTCCAGGCGCTAAATCCCAGTGGGCACCTCAGTGGTAAAGAAAATTAAAGGGTATAAATTAGGGGCAACCAAGGGGGCGCCATAAAAAGATCTCGCTCCATCTTAAAACTTGCCTCGGGCCGGCACTGATTTTGTAACGAAGGTGGAACTGAATAATTTCCTGGGGGTGAGGGGAGAACTTTATCTGTCGCTATAAACGACTTCGAAAGGTGACTTTCTAGACTTCAGGGTGACGCAGTACTCTGAGGAGTCAAAAGATCTACGTTCAACAAAACTGGAGAAAAACTGGAAATAATGATGAAAGATAATTTTATAATTGTTCAAGCCATTTAAAACTCCCAAAAGAGTTCACATCCTCACACAGGTGGTTCAGCATAAAAGTACAGTACTGTAGTCAACTGTTCTGGAATAGTTAAGTCTGCTGAACGCAGCCACTGACAAACATTTTACAAAATTTAAAAGATTTAAAACTAAAAATAAAAGCTACTTTCAGTTGTGTAATTTTATATTTGCACACTTAGTACACACAAACTTCTAAACTTTTTAATAATTGTTATGTACTGTACTGTACATAAAATTGAAAAAACAAAACTGAATCAGTCGTGTGACATTGAAAATATTTTACCACTTTCATATAATACATATAACTAAGAATACCTTTAATTCTCATCTACCTTGTTTTAATTATAATCATCTGTTATACGCCGGTATTAAAAAGTACAAAATTTGCCTTAATTAATACGCATATTTATAAATTATTCCATTACATTTCTACAAAAATATTAAAATGTCAATGTCGTATTTAGGAATATGCTTCCATAAAAAAATACTACGTCATTAATTAATTCGTGAGACACATTTTCGATGACGTTTTGTGACAACAGTCGATGATAGCGACATCTCACTCAGGTGATCGTTAGCGTTAAATCAGATTCGCTTAAAACACGAGATCTTCACATTTTTTCCCATTGGTGATCCATAGCTCCTCTATTTTTTTATTTGTGTAATCATTATGGGACTATACGGGTAGGCACCAGATTACCCATGAAATTTAAGGTTTCGACCAAGATTGGAACCCAAAGGTAAACGGGTAGTTGTCCTCCCTTGGGATGGAGTAAAAATTTCTGCAAAGTATAATAATAAAAGTGATTGAGATACGTAACCTTATACCCTCGACTATGATTATTTCACAAGTAGATTGTAAAATACAAACCCCAAAAAATTAAGTAAAAATTTGTCTCCAAACTTTATGGAAAATTTCGTGGACGCCCTGCTCGAACCCAAGTCATCAGAGCGGTAGGTTGACTCGTTTACAATCTTAATCGACCTTGGGTACTATAAACTATTCATAGGGAGAAAGACGACAAATGAGAAGTCAAGGACTTATGGGCAAAAAGGGCAATTGCCTTTTTTGCCCATAAGATAACGTGCCAATATTTCCTGAAAAAAACTTTCTGAAATTAACACTGTACATGGCCCCCCTAATCCAAATTTGAATGGGCCCCATAAACCTATAATGCGCTACAGGTATTGTACATTAACTTATCTATTTATCTCAAAATGAACTTTCATTTTTTTAAAATCAAAACAAATGAGTTTTTTTTAAATTTCTATAATACAATGACATTTATTGCAACAACCTACATCATAAAATTATATTATTTCAAAATTGCCTAACACAGCTGCGTAAAACATGGCAGTATATTGTTTCTGAATTTAAAAAACAAAATTTGGTTTGAAATTGATGTAAACATCATTTTCAAATATTTTATGTAATTTAAAAACAAATTTTATGTTTTAGTTCTAAAGTTTTATATATGGAATTTGAATTTATTCTGTCCGTTATACACTTACTGAAACCATTTTAATAGTCAATATCTGAAGTTTTTCCAGGCAATTTATTCAACATTCTGATGTATTAGTAGTAATAAAAATTCTTGAGGTCACAAAACACATCTTCCAAATGTCATATAATTCAAAATTTGCAAGAAAAATGGCATCAGATAATGTTTATCAAAAATCTGAAACTTACAGCAATACAATTGTTACCAAATTTGTTTTGTATACTTTAAGTGTCAAAAATGGTTCTCTTTTTGTCCTGTGGACGCTTCTCTCATGCGAATAATTCATTTGGCATGAGAAAATAATACAATGGACCTGGCAAGGTCCACAGTAGAACAGTAGAATTGTTGGAAAGTAAATGATGGAACCAACATAGCCAGTTCAAACCATTCATAAATTTCTGAAGATATAAATTGAGAATTAACATGTACCCCCAGAACAATAGCCTTTACTACCTTGGCCATCTCAGTCAACAGACAAGTAAATTTTGCATTATAATCTGTCATTTTTAACCATCTGTAAAAATATTATCAACTCAACAGAGTTTACTGAAACTTTTAAATGACATTAACTAATAAACCATATGATTTTTAAGGCCTAAATGTTTAAGATTCCAGATATAAATATTTAAAATTATAAAACCATTACAAGCCTAAAATACTGATTAAAAATATTCTTTGTTTTTATTAACAACAGACTAGTACTTATTAACTTAAACATTTCAATAAAACTCAACAAATAATGTAATTATTTATAAAATTACAATTTTGATTTCTTATTTGATGTTCTTTTATGTATATTTTTGACAAAGTACGTGTATTTTTACATCATTTACAAATTGACTGAATAAATATCAACAACAATAAATGCATTATTATTATTATATATCATTGAAAACAGAAATGAAAATAATACATTACTGGCATCACATTTTTTTAAAAACATGATAATACTTTCATGGAAGAAGGAATTTAATATAATACTCTTTAACATTTCCAACGACTTATTTTCGATTTTTGAAAGTAGTTGTATGTTCTAATTTCTTAACTTCATCAATATCTTTGTCAGGTATCTTTTCCCTCTTCATTCATATAAGTCCTGTAAAACATAAAAGAAACATTAATTTTCTATTAACATGAAATAAGCAGTACATTTTTGTCTTATTTCTTAAAAGACAAAATTAACAAAGAATATTCTGAATTGTAGTTTCTCTTTCAATTTAAAAATGTATTTTTTCTTCAATTTATAGATATAATAATGTAAACTGGTAGATTTATAAATATGGTTATTGAAATAAATGGAATATAAGCAATTCAAAATTAAATTTATTTTTCTAATAGTGAATATATAATTAAGTATAGCATAAATTTTTATTTTTTTGACAAGACAATGTCTCATCTATAAAATTGCACTGCTGTCAACGGATGGACACCTTAGAGGTATGAAGAGGTACATGTCAGGAGTTGCAATTTGGCACAGAATATTTGGTGCCCAAATTATGCGCACATAAAAAAAAAACAGACTTGTAGGTAGTCAGAGGACTGAGAACCAGTCAAAATAAAATACAAAATGATGACTCTGTTTCTACAAACAGGTGCGAGTGCAAGATTTGAGCATGTGTTGCTTGTTGGGAAGTTTGAAATGTGAATGTTGCAAAATTGAATTTTGACAAACGTGTGACACACGTTACGCATGTATTCTCTTACTTTTCTTGTTTAGACTTTCTTGTGTGTCGCTGACACCTCATTCAAATCCCTTTGACCTATTAATTTCACCGAAAATGCCTTGTGGATGACCTTGTGGCCAAGGCCAGTGAAGTTTGAATGATCACACTCAAAACCAGCAATACCAAAGAAGATTGGAGAATGAGAATGAGACCTGCCATGAATGTTGAAGTAATCCCGCTTACTGTAGCCAAGAACATGCCTGAGACAATGCAACCTGTTGTAACCATGGCAACAACGAAGCCCACTGTAATCTACACCAGGACCCTTAGTACCATTGTAATATGCCTGTTTTTCTGTTTTCCTCAGAAAATGGTGCGCAGTTGAACGCTGAGTCTCCGAGACATAGTCTTGTCCCAAAAAAGGCCTTGTCATTTTACTTGTTTACATTTAAATTGGTAATGTGAAATGTAGCATGTTACAATATCTACCACCATAACCATTTATTTGTTTGGTTAAGTTACAGCAATGCAACACTTGGGTGATCTGCCTAGGGGGAATGCCTTCTGGGTGGTCTTTTTAAGGGTAATTTGTCCCTCCCTATTCAGGCATTACAGACATGGAGAAAACCTGGAAAACTCCACATGGCCAGCCCATCCTGGAGAAGTGTGAACCCACGACTAAACTCTCGGTGTTCAGGGAATGGAACCACTTGGTCACTGGTGGGCCTCTACTGTCTTAGCAATTTTACTTTTATTTTCAATTATTGTTTTTTTGCTTTTTTTCAATTACTGTTTCTAAATAAACTTTTCATTTTTGTTGATAGTAATTATTATTTGTTGTAATAATTAAATAGAGTTCCATTATATAATTTACTGTTATTCATAGAAAGTAAAATTTTGAAAAAGAAGGGGAAGAAACCAACTTCAAATTGTAAACAGTGTGACTATCATTTGGTATTCAGAATATCTAATATATAATCGAGACGAGTTGATGATAATAATAATAATAATAATAATCAGCGCAGAGCCCAAACGGTTAGAAGTTGAAAGTTGAAATTTGATACACAGTTAGGGTACGCCACGAAAACACACACTAAGAAGGGATTTTGCGAAATTTCCCCCGGGGGAGAGAGACAGGATTAAAACTTCTATATACATTATGGATACGAGCCCAAACGGTTAGGAGTTGAAAGTTGAAATTTGGTACACAGTTAGGGTACGTTAGGAGAACGCACACTAAGAAGGGAT
>NW_019384400.1:289835-295974 GCF_000671375.1 Centruroides sculpturatus
TGTTGCCAGGCGGCAGAAAGCATATATATAATTATAATAAACTTACAATAAATTAAGTTAATATATAATTATATATACAGTAGCTAATTTATATATAATTAATATATAATTATATGTACAGTACCTAATTTATATATAATTTATATATAATACTAAACAGACGATAGCAAACTCAATTTAGCCGCTCCGTAGCGTGGCGCAGGGTCGGAGGAAAGTAGTTCGGCTGCTCATCCACTATTGGTCCAGACTCTATCAATCTTGTCGCGAAACGACGTTATAGGAGGTACAGTACGTTATACGAAAGTTGCTACAATTTTTTCGCTATGTTATAGGAATTGTCGTTATAGGAATGTACGTTATAGGGGGGTCGACTGTAGTATAAAAAGAAAATTTAATAATACCTATTTATCAGAAGTTAACGACAACAATACTCAAAATATATTTATAAAACTTTTATTGAATTTAAACTGTGTTTTGAGACAGACTAATTCTGGTAACACTACATGACTGCTAACAATATCTCTTATTACAGTAAGTGGAATCTACTAAATTTTCCTGTTTACTTGATATTAATAACCTTATAAGATTGTCAATCCCAACCTTACCTAACTTATTAGACAGATAAAGCCCAAAATTAACAAAATTGAAACTTACTAATAATGAAATTTAACATTCCAGAAAACTATTAATCTTTAATTTATAATTAGCAAGTTTCTACTATTAAAATTTAATTAACACTAGCATGTTAAGTGATTACAACAATAAGTGTAGAGCAAAAATTAGTTGTGAAGGAACATTAATTATTTCAAACAACTAAAGTAAAGAAAAAACAGTTAACAGCTTTTACCCGATAAGAAATACCTCTTAGCTTCTAACTTAAATTTAAATCTCCACATCCAATATACAATTTCTATAATAGCAAATTTACAAAAGCAATGCCTATTCATCACATTCAGAACACCCAATGTGCACTCATAATCTCTACTGGAAATTGCACCTCAGCTCTTCTTTTGCAATCTTTTAAGTGCTGAATGGGACATCACATTTCCTAATGTCACTGCATGCTCATCTACATATTTACTTGTTAACAATTATTTTAGAATTTTCTCTTACCAATATAATATTTGACAAAATATTACTATTATTATGTTGATAAAATTAATCTGCAACATATCAATTTAATGACCACTTTTAATTCACCAAATCATAAATAACCTGGGATTTGCTGACATAAGCAAAACAGGCACAGTATAAAGCTATCAATATTTTTAATGGAGATTTATTTTGAATGGAAGGTGCAGGTTTCTAGCCCTTATAACAAAACAAATCCCCCCAAAATAAGAAAAATAAAATGAAAAACTCAAATAAGATATAACTATCCCAGAAAAAAAAAATAATGTTTAGGCTCAATTCCTCGCAATCATTAAACTAAGACTTCTCAGTTCATTTTGTCATTCCTGACATATGATTTTTTCACAATATTTTTGAATATTGATTTAGCATATATCATATTAGAAATCCTAATTGATATTTCGTTCTTTCAAAACATAAAAATTAACTTGTAAAAAAAAATGCTTGATATTAATTTTTCTATTTCATAATTATTAAATTATAAACAATAAATTCTTACTGGAACTAAAATAATATATATAAAAATNGGAAATAATGATGAAAGATAATTTTATAATTGTTCAAGCCATTTAAAACTCCCAAAAGAGTTCACATCCTCACACAGGTGGTTCAGCATAAAAGTACAGTACTGTAGTCAACTGTTCTGGAATAGTTAAGTCTGCTGAACGCAGCCACTGACAAACATTTTACAAAATTTAAAAGATTTAAAACTAAAAATAAAAGCTACTTTCAGTTGTGTAATTTTATATTTGCACACTTAGTACACACAAACTTCTAAACTTTTTAATAATTGTTATGTACTGTACTGTACATAAAATTGAAAAAACAAAACTGAATCAGTCGTGTGACATTGAAAATATTTTACCACTTTCATATAATACATATAACTAAGAATACCTTTAATTCTCATCTACCTTGTTTTAATTATAATCATCTGTTATACGCCGGTATTAAAAAGTACAAAATTTGCCTTAATTAATACGCATATTTATAAATTATTCCATTACATTTCTACAAAAATATTAAAATGTCAATGTCGTATTTAGGAATATGCTTCCATAAAAAAATACTACGTCATTAATTAATTCGTGAGACACATTTTCGATGACGTTTTGTGACAACAGTCGATGATAGCGACATCTCACTCAGGTGATCGTTAGCGTTAAATCAGATTCGCTTAAAACACGAGATCTTCACATTTTTTCCCATTGGTGATCCATAGCTCCTCTATTTTTTTATTTGTGTAATCATTATGGGACTATACGGGTAGGCACCAGATTACCCATGAAATTTAAGGTTTCGACCAAGATTGGAACCCAAAGGTAAACGGGTAGTTGTCCTCCCTTGGGATGGAGTAAAAATTTCTGCAAAGTATAATAGTAAAAGTGATTGAGATACGTAACCTTATACCCTCGACTATGATTATTTCACAAGTAGATTGTAAAATACAAACCCCAAAAAATTAAGTAAAAATTTGTCTCCAAACTTTATGGAAAATTTCGTGGACGCCCTGCTCGAACCCAAGTCATCAGAGCGGTAGGTTGACTCGTTTACAATCTTAATCGACCTTGGGTACTATAAACTATTCATAGGGAGAAAGACGACAAATGAGAAGTCAAGGACTTATGGGCAAAAAGGGCAATTGCCTTTTTTGCCCATAAGATAACGTGCCAATATTTCCTGAAAAAAACTTTCTGAAATTAACACTGTACATGGCCCCCCTAATCCAAATTTGAATGGGCCCCATAAACCTATAATGCGCTACAGGTATTGTACATTAACTTATCTATTTATCTCAAAATGAACTTTCATTTTTTTAAAATCAAAACAAATGAGTTTTTTTTAAATTTCTATAATACAATGACATTTATTGCAACAACCTACATCATAAAATTATATTATTTCAAAATTGCCTAACACAGCTGCGTAAAACATGGCAGTATATTGTTTCTGAATTTAAAAAACAAAATTTGGTTTGAAATTGATGTAAACATCATTTTCAAATATTTTATGTAATTTAAAAACAAATTTTATGTTTTAGTTCTAAAGTTTTATATATGGAATTTGAATTTATTCTGTCCATTATACACTTACTGAAACCATTTTAATAGTCAATATCTGAAGTTTTTCCAGGCAATTTATTCAACATTCTGATGTATTAGTAGTAATAAAAATTCTTGAGGTCACAAAACACATCTTCCAAATGTCATATAATTCAAAATTTGCAAGAAAAATGGCATCAGATAATGTTTATCAAAAATCTGAAACTTACAGCAATACAATTGTTACCAAATTTGTTTTGTATACTTTAAGTGTCAAAAATGGTTCTCTTTTTGTCCTGTGGACGCTTCTCTCATGCGAATAATTCATTTGGCATGAGAAAATAATACAATGGACCTGGCAAGGTCCACAGTAGAACAGTAGAATTGTTGGAAAGTAAATGATGGAACCAACATAGCCAGTTCAAACCATTCATAAATTTCTGAAGATATAAATTGAGAATTAACATGTACCCCCAGAACAATAGCCTTTACTACCTTGGCCATCTCAGTCAACAGACAAGTAAATTTTGCATTATAATCTGTCATTTTTAACCATCTGTAAAAATATTATCAACTCAACAGAGTTTACTGAAACTTTTAAATGACATTAACTAATAAACCATATGATTTTTAAGGCCTAAATGTTTAAGATTCCAGATATAAATATTTAAAATTATAAAACCATTACAAGCCTAAAATACTGATTAAAAATATTCTTTGTTTTTATTAACAACAGACTAGTACTTATTAACTTAAACATTTCAATAAAACTCAACAAATAATGTAATTATTTATAAAATTACAATTTTGATTTCTTATTTGATGTTCTTTTATGTATATTTTTGACAAAGTACGTGTATTTTTACATCATTTACAAATTGACTGAATAAATATCAACAACAATAAATACATTATTATTATTATATATCATTGAAAACAGAAATGAAAATAATACATTACTGGCATCACATTTTTTTAAAAACATGATAATACTTTCATGGAAGAAGGAATTTAATATAATACTCTTTAACATTTCCAACGACTTATTTTCGATTTTTGAAAGTAGTTGTATGTTCTAATTTCTTAACTTCATCAATATCTTTGTCAGGTATCTTTTCCCTCTTCATTCATATAAGTCCTGTAAAACATAAAAGAAACATTAATTTTCTATTAACATGAAATAAGCAGTACATTTTTGTCTTATTTCTTAAAAGACAAAATTAACAAAGAATATTCTGAATTGTAGTTTCTCTTTCAATTTAAAAATGTATTTTTTCTTCAATTTATAGATATAATAATGTAAACTGGTAGATTTATAAATATGGTTATTGAAATAAATGGAATATAAGCAATTCAAAATTAAATTTATTTTTCTAATAGTGAATATATAATTAAGTATAGCATAAATTTTTATTTTTTTGACAAGACAATGTCTCATCTATAAAATTGCACTGCTGTCAACGGATGGACACCTTAGAGGTATGAAGAGGTACATGTCAGGAGTTGCAATTTGGCACAGAATATTTGGTGCCCAAATTATGCGCACATAAAAAAAAACCAGACTTGTAGGTAGTCAGAGGACTGAGAACCAGTCAAAATAAAATACAAAATGATGACTCTGTTTCTACAAACAGGTGCGAGTGCAAGATTTGAGCATGTGTTGCTTGTTGGGAAGTTTGAAATGTGAATGTTGCAAAATTGAATTTTGACAAACGTGTGACACACGTTACGCATGTATTCTCTTACTTTTCTTGTTTAGACTTTCTTGTGTGTCGCTGACACCTCATTCAAATCCCTTTGACCTATTAATTTCACCGAAAATGCCTTGTGGATGACCTTGTGGCCAAGGCCAGTGAAGTTTGAATGATCACACTCAAAACCAGCAATACCAAAGAAGATTGGGGAATGAGAATGAGACCTGCCATGAATGTTGAAGTAATCCCGCTTACTGTAGCCAAGAACATGCCTGAGACAATGCAACCTGTTGTAACCATGGCAACAACGAAGCCCACTGTAATCTACACCAGGACCCTTAGTACCATTGTAATATGCCTGTTTTTCTGTTTTCCTCAGAAAATGGTGCGCAGTTGAACACTGAGTCTCCGAGACATAGTCTTGTCCCAAAAAAGGCCTTGTCATTTTACTTGTTTACATTTAAATTGGTAATGTGAAATGTAGCATGTTACAATATCTACCACCATAACCATTTATTTGTTTGGTTAAGTTACAGCAATGCAACACTTGGGTGATCTGCCTAGGGGGAATGCCTTCTGGGTGGTCTTTTTAAGGGTAATTGGTCCCTCCCTATTCAGGCATTACAGACATGGAGAAAACCTGGAAAACTCCACATGGCCAGCCCATCCTGGAGAAGTGTGAACCCACGACTAAACTCTCGGTGTTCAGGGAATGGAACCACTTGGTCACTGGTGGGCCTCTACTGTCTTAGCAATTTTACTTTTATTTTCAATTATTGTTTTTTTGCTTTTTTTCAATTACTGTTTCTAAATAAACTTTTCATTTTTGTTGATAGTAATTATTATTTGTTGTAATAATTAAATAGAGTTCCATTATATAATTTACTGTTATTCATAGAAAGTAAAATTTTGAAAAAGAAGGGGAAGAAACCAACTTCAAATTGTAAACAGTGTGACTATCATTTGGTATTCAGAATATCTAATATATAATCGAGACGAGTTGATGATAATAATAATAATAATAATAATCAGCGCAGAGCCCAAACGGTTAGAAGTTGAAAGTTGAAATTTGATACACAGTTAGGGTACGCCACGAAAACACACACTAAGAAGGGATTTTGCGAAATTTCCCCCGGGGGAGAGAGACAGGATTAAAACTTCTATATACATTATGGATACGAGCCCAAACGGTTAGGAGTTGAAAGTTGAAATTTGGTACACAGTTAGGGTACGTTAGGAGAACGCACACTAAGAAGGGATTTTTCGAAATTC
>NW_019384400.1:300815-305181 GCF_000671375.1 Centruroides sculpturatus
GGAATGCATAACTTTTTTTGTTTCAACAACGTCTCACCCAGCACAGTGGTCGTAAACTCTTAAATATATTTTACGTAGTAATAAAAATATAACTTGACATACGTATTTATAAATAATTTATATTCAAATTACATCATTTCTATGACCAAGGGCGGCGTAAGGCACGGGCGAGGTGGGCCACCGCCTATGCCTCGCGGTCCGAAGGGCCTCGCGACTCGAAGGTTTATGCATTACTTAAAAACAGTTAACGCGACAAAAAAAATTTTACTGGTCATAAGACGATAATTAGTTTGTCAAATTTTTATTCATAAAAATGCAGTTTCAACTGCTTTTTATTTTATAAAATCTGTCTTCTTGCACCACCAGAGGGCCTTTTAATTAAACAATAGGTAGTCTGTTAGCATTGATCAGTAGTAGTCCAAATTCAATACGAATGTTTGTTTCTTAAAAATTTGATCACGATTTAAGTACAGTATTTACTTTTAATATTACTGATATGTCATCGAAAAGAAAACATGTTGTATCATCATTAAAAGACAAATTAAAGTATTTGTTTCGATTATCCGAATTTTTCCTTATCCGAACTACCTTCATCCCCAATTAGTCCGGATAATCGAGGTTCTACTGTATTAAAAAAAACAAAGCATTCAAATTTATGTAATACAAAAATTAAATAAACTGAAACCACGGTTGTGCAGATCAATGGAAATGCACTTGCGGGTTATTCAAACTTACAAAAACATAAAAAATAAATGAAAAATACAAACAAATAAATGTAAAATAAATAGTGCCGTCCACGAGGATACATATGTTAACTTGTGTTATTATAAAAGGACTTCCGAGCAGTGGATAATCCATCAGCATCCCTGTGATTAATGCATTCCGTGGTAATATGTGCTTTGTCTATTTCCATTTTTTCAAGATGCCTCACAGCTTGTATAGATCTCATAGTTCTAATGATTGCTGCTCGATCCCAGAATATGGTGATATCCTGTTGTTTGGCAAATGCTGCAAGTACAGTACTATCAATGCTCCTACTCACAAAGTATTTTTGTTCATTTATCCTTTGTTTTAAGCTCCACATAGTTGCCCCAATATGCACGGGGTCAGAGTTAAATGAAGACTGCTAAAATGGGTCAAAAATGTTTTTATCGAATTAAACATTTTGCTGAACCATTAAAAAGGTGTTATTTATATTATTATTAAATTATTTGGAATATTATAAATTTTATTGTACAATATCTTAAATTACTTCTACATATACATAGACAAAGTTATTCTACATTTAACAAAAAGATATAATCTGAATTACTTGTAGAAACTTGTATGCCATAACTAAAAGAAATTCAGTAAGCATTTAGCATAAAATGTATAAACTTAAATAAAATGTTTATAAAAATAGAGAGTTAAGGAAAAATCTATGATGCAGGTGTTTTATGGATATAAGCCACATTTAAAATAAATGTTTAATATTATATCTTAACTCTTAAATTTACCTATAAAGTGGATCACTATCCTGACTTTCTTCACTATCATCTTCAGGAGCCACAAATATGACTTCCATAGTTATTTCTTTCTGCTATAAGTGTCAGAAAAAATTATTATTTTAATAAAATTAGTTTTTAAGTAAATATATAGTCATAAGTATATCAAACATCCCAAAGCCTTATATATATATAGGGGTTTGGGATGTTTGATATAATTACGACTATATATTTACTATACTATTTACTACTATATAACTATATATATATATCCAAACAATTGCCTTAAATAATAGGGCTATAAATCTGCTATTTTAATAATTAATACTAAGTAATTTTCTACTAGAGGTAGATGTTAGGTGCCATCTCTTATTAAAATTATAATTATTAATTTAGATAAGAGATGGCACCTAACATCTACATCTAGTAGCAAATTACTTAATATTAATCATTAAAATAGCAGATTTATAGCCTTATTATTTAAGATATCATTTGGTTATGTATCTAAATATATAATCAAATTACAATATAACATGACAGAGAAATCTTTATCTGAATTCTTAAAAACCAAGATAAAACTATATAACTATCAAAAATAAGAGTTTATTGATGATAAAGTACAGAAAAATAAATATAGAAACATCCTTAGAATATCCTTAAGCTTGTTTTTCTCAGTCATTTGTTTCAAATCAAAAAGTAATCTAAAATTCAGTAAACAAAAATATTTTTATCATCAATGAACTATTTTGCTTTAATATATTAAAAATATTTCAATATTATGTTATTTANCAACGCCGGGCCCACCTGCTAGTAAACTAATAAATTATGTTCTTATATTGAAAATAGTAAAGAGTAATTGTATATTCTAAGTTATATTATGTAAATTACAACTTGCTTTTCAAGCTCTATTAATTTTTCTTCTTGTAACGGTGATAAAGATACAAGATCATTATTTTCATAATTAGAACTTTTTTCATGAGATTCATCTGCTGAGGACTGACTATTGCTATTTTCTTGTCTAGTAAGTGCTGGAGATGAATCATCAGTTGTAGCACTGTCTTTAGTGTCTTCTTTACTACTATCTTGACAATTTTTTTCTAAATCCATAAATGGATACCTAAAATACAATTAAAAATTCATCTCAATAAATATTAATAAGGCTAATGTAGAATAATATATAAACTATCAATTTATGAAATATTACATGTGAAAAGTTATATACTCTACAGTAGTTTGTCAAATACTGTTTTTAATATGTAAAAACATATAAGTATAAATGCAATCAATTATTAAAAAAATTGTTTTATCATATCTTATAAATTATTTACTGCTTTTACTATAAAATTTTTGGAAGTATAATATTTATAATTCATATTTAATAAAATATGTTGTGTGTTACATTTTAAAAAAAGTAATATTAGAAGATTTTTATTAATCAATCTAACCTTAAATTGGTGATTAAGCAATGAAGTGATTTATTCTGTGTAAGTTTAAAATATGTTTTTTTCTATAGCACTAAAAAAATAACTTAAAATTTCAATAATTATATTAAATAATAACAGCAGTAGAAAGCATTATAATTATCCATTTTTTAATATTATGTTGAATTGTTGTGCATGAACAAGAACATCTGGGTCTTGTTCATGCACAAACAATACATATAAATTTGATAAAGACATGTTACACTATTAGATACTCTTTTAAAGAATTTTCTTTTACTAAAATTATGAAAATAACTAATTTATTATGCTGATTATTTATTATATTAATTTTATAGTTTTAAAAAATTATGGAACAATTTTTTACATATCATAAGAAGATTAAGATAGTAATCCTAGTAAACATAAGCTTAGGAATGCATGTTTTCTTGAAAATAGTTGCTTTTAACAAAATTTAAACTTTAAAAAAACATTGGAATTATTTGAAGGATTTAGTTTATCAGCAAGAGTTCAATAGTGAAAAGAGTTCAATAGTGAAAAAAGCTCAAATAAAACACAAACTTTAAACTCAAACAAAATATCCCCTCCTTTTTCCTTTTTTTGTAAACTTCCATCCTGTGAACAGTAACAGGGTCTTTTTTCATGCCCATTATGGGTTTGGCCAGGCCCACAATGGAAGCAACCAGATGGTGAGAGATGAGGCCTGATATATCCAGGATGAATTACTCAAAAAATTCCTGAGATTATGAAACTTATGGAGAAAACAGAAGACACATTTGACACTTTTATAATAATTTTTCAAATGTGCATAAACTGAACATTAAGTAAGATAAGTAAAGACTAAGTGAAAATTCTCATATTAAAAGCCCTCACAAAACAATTGAAAATTAGAGCTTGGAGATCTGTTATTATTATATATTTATATAATAATAAATATATAAGATCTCCAGATATAATAACAGATATGTAAATAATAATAATAAATATATATTTATTATTATTATTTACATGTAACTTATCCAGTACTGTTTACCTGCTAGTGCCTTTAAAACAGTTAGCAGCACTGGTTACGACTGATGATAATAACTAATAAAAATTGCATATTATCAGCCATATGCCAATGCTAGTACAGTAGACCCCCCTATAACGCTTAGATACGTTCCACACTAACCGAAAATTACGTTGTAGGAATGATTAAATACATGAGCCAATCGCAGCCCGATAGGTGGGAACTTTACGGACTAAGGCTGTTTGAAAGGTTTTCTTCTATAAAATTAACCGATTCTAGACTAATTCCACTCAACATTTCCAAAATACGTATAATTTTTTGGGAATAATCTGTATAAACTATGCTATAAACAAAAAATTATAGGATTACTTACCGAGTGTGTACCGTTCGACTACGCCGTTGCTTAAAGCTGGTTTTCATCGCGGAACAGCACA
>NW_019384400.1:312160-360949 GCF_000671375.1 Centruroides sculpturatus
GGGTTGTTCGGATAACTTATTTTTCGGATAACCAATTATGTACGAAAAAATATATTAATTTATCCCGTGTTGAAATTTCTCTCCGTTGTGTGTCGCTTCCTGTTGAATTTTCGTCGATGTTAAGCCTAACGTAAACTTTTTAAAATAATAACCGTGACTATTGTATCGTTAAAAATTTTTTCTTTATTTTGTACAAACAAAATAAATATATTGAAAAATATAAAAACAATAAAAAATTATACTTCAGAAGTTAATTTAGTATCAAAAACATAAAATATTTGAGTAGCCCAAGACATAGCCAAAGATTGCAGTGCCACAGCACTGGCGAAAATTTAAATTTGCTGACTGGAATTCTTTCAGATAATTGATGCTCTACTGTTGTTCTTTAAATGGTCTATTTTTAGTGTATGAAGTTAAATTTAAAAAAGTAACTTGTAACTAATACTTAGCAAATAAGTATAATAAAACTGCTCAGTTTAAAGTAATTTCAATATATATAACATATAATAAACTTAATAAACTTAAAACTTAAAAGCTTAGTAAAGCTGAAACGCCCATGAATTTTTCTTCAAATATTAAAAATCGTTTTTTTTTTTATGTGGGAACTTGTTTTCAGGTCCAACATGAGTTCAGCCAAGCTTACAATGGAGCAGCTGAATGGTGAGTGATGGGTCTTGATATCTAGAACAGATCACTTTCAAAAATTCCTGGGTTTTTCAACCCAACTAGATTCAATCTCAGATCCTTCAGAGCAGTAGGTCCTGCCAATACTAAAAATCAAATTATAATTTCTACTCTTACTTTTACTTTTTTTAAAATTGTTTCTGCCCTGTGGGCACTAAGAGAATCTTTTTACTATACCCATTGCAGATTCATCCAGGTCCATAATGGGACAGGACCCAACATATTCAGACTGCTCATAAAAAGTTTATAACTATATTTCAATTTTCAAGATCGAATTCAAGATGCTTGAATTTGATCTTGGATCTCACAGATCATTAGGCTGATGTCTTAACCACCTCAGTCATTCAGTCTCATGCTAATCTGTACTATGTTAATCTTTTTCTGATAAGAAAAAAAATAATGCAAAAAAAAAAAAAATGCAAACAATTACTTATAAACTCTTATATAGATGAGTGATGTGTTGATAAATAAGTAATGTTGAAATTTATTATTACTAAAACTATAAGTATTTAAATTAAAGAAGAGAAGCAATTTAACGTTATTTAACAGAACTTTGAATTCAATAGCACCAAAATTGATTTATTAAAGAAAGGAAAATAGCAAATTTTCCTTTTTGTTAATGAAATTTTATTCTTGTTCAATGATAAATTTTTTCTAATTTAAAATACTTTTTTAAACAAACCTGACTAGAAAGAATTTTCACAGCTTCAGAATGCTTAGCATTCCTAAGATCAATTCCATTTACTGTCAGAATTGCATCTCCAACAAAAAGTCCACCATTTTGTGCTACTGGAAGACCAGGATGTATATCAGAAATAAGAATTGGCACTCCATGCTCTTTTCCACCCTAAAAATCAGCATTTATATGTTTATATAAAGCTAAAAATATTTCAATTTTCAAGATGCCTCTTTATTTACTTACAGTGATAGAGATTCCTAAACCTTCATTTTCTCCTTTAGTAAAATGAACTACTCGTCTATCACCAATTCCTTGCTTCCTTTTTAAGCTTTGGATATCCTTTATTTAACACAATAAACATATTTCTTAATAATGTTGAAATAATAAAGGTGTGTAAAATCTATATATCCAAGATTATATAATGAAACCTCCTCCTAACCATCCTTTTAAAGCAAGTATCACTTATTGTAATTAACTAACTAAGTGTAAACTGCCTTCTATATATAGACTTATATTTGGTAGTGATCTTTCTTCTATTCTTCTCTGATAAATAAATTTTAGTAGAAAGGTTTGTCAGCTGTTTCATTTATCTAGATATTTGAACACCAGAAGAGAATAGAAAAGAAGAGACCAGTGATTTATGGAACATTTATTTCCTTTAAGATGACCTTTTACTCTTAAAGGAAATAAATGTTCATTGAAAAAATTGCTTTTCTGGGAACTGCTGATTTCTTATGACAAGCTAATATCATGGACTATATATATACTGTATAATGCATGATAAAAGATATCAGATGGAGATTATCAGAATCAGTGATTAGCATAATTTTAAAATGAATCAGAGGATTGGAGATTGCCTCTAGCATTAATTTATGAAATATATGTTCTGAAAATTAATGCTTTCTTGGAAACTGAGATGACCAAAGGAAGTTTGCTGACTGAGTTGTTGCAGCTTATCAGGTTGTTCTCAATCTGACAACAATTAGCATGCTTTTAAAGTGAGGATCCAGGTTATCAACTATGAGTGTGAAATGTAGGGATTCTGGGATTCTACGATAATAAAAATACAATAAAACAAAAGGGTTAAGTTCAACAATCAAGTATGTGAAATCCTGTTCCACATACAAGATGGAAATGTTAAGATAAAATAAAAGAAAGATTTGTGAAATCATTCCTGTCTGTCCTGACACCAGTTGAGATAATTTCTATTGCATCTCAACTTTCAATTAATCTCTATTGCATTAATTTCGTGAATTATTTAAAATACATGGGCTGATGATGGAGTTAGGCATTAAATCCACTAAACAATGAATAAGCATACAACTATATATTTATTTGGTAAATTTATAACTATTTTATATGAAAACAAAACAATAAAACACGATAATAAAAATACAATAAAACAAAAGGGTTAAGTTCAACAATCAAGTATGTGAAAATATTTAGTTCTAACTCACTAAGTCTATCCTGACAAGAGAGAGTTTACATAAAATAATTATAAACCTAGTATATTTCCATGTTTGTCATGGAGAGTTGAGTGTCCTAGGGATGAGCAGAGGTGGTGAACTGGGAGAGGTATAAGAGCATTGGCTAAAGCATTGAGCACCAAGCAAGAGCATCAAAACAAGAGCAAGTTGAAAGGTGACCTCTCACCTTTTATGCTGAATTCTATCCAATAGAATTATTGGAAAAATCACATCACATTTCTGACATGTGACAGAAATCGGTCAGTCTTGAGGACAGAAGAGTGAGACATCACACTCAAACTATCACTTTCAGAGGAATTAACTGAATGCTTGAATACTAGTTCTAGTGGTATGATTTAAAACCAAACCATGGCTGTTGAGAGAATTACAGTCTTATTTCCCTTAACAATGCATAACAGTGAGTGAGGTATACCTTCACAAAACTATTGTGTCAGGATTAAGATCCTGCTTGATTGGAGTCAGTCTGCTGTCGACCACTGGCACATTTGAACCAGTCACAGTTTCTTTATCTCGATGCAATGATGTATTATGTCTCTTTTGGCATATATTACAGGAGCTCTTGGAGTTGCAATTGGATAGCTTATGCCAATTACGTAAGCAATTGAAACAGAGGTTGTTTCAGCCACAACATCATTTCTTTGAGAGGTTTCCATCATAAAAGGGAATCACAATTATAAATAGGATGATTCTGTTTACATAAATGCAACAAGACATAGAATTGTTACATTTCACAAACAAGTTTTTTTGGTTTAATTTTATCTTGATTACACCTTGGTTTCATGAACCTGGCCTTATTAATATATTCTAAAATTTGAGAACACTTTTTCAAAAATGGAATTATCTAACTTAGGAACATCATTCAAACTGATACTGAACTCATAATGTTTTAAAGTCTCCTTATCCAGTTTCTGAAGTACAATGTTTAAAATTAAGATATCAGAAAGCTCATTTCTTTCACATCCCAGGACTCTTAGAGCTTGAATATTCCTATTGACACTATCAATTAAACTCATGAAACCCTTTGTTGAGTTATAAGCTAGTTTTACAGGGTCCAGAATTTCATTTAACATTAAAATGGATTTTTACTATTAATTTTTTGTTTTCATATCTTTCTTCTAGCACTTGGAACAATGAGGCAAATGAATCATTTAGCATTTCTAAACCCTTAACTTCTCCTATTAGAGCAGCCTTCAAATAATGTAATTTTTGTTCTGCCAATAATTGCTTGTTTGATGAAATGATGTTATTAAATTGCATTTTAAAGTTACTCCGTTCTTCATATCTTCCAGAGAATTTCAGTTGGGAATATTCAGTAATTTAACATTAGAGGAGCATTTCAAGCTACTGGGCCTTCAGCCACCATTCCCCATGAATGTATCTGCTTCTAATCATTTAATATGAGACTGGATCTTAAATTTACAGCTTATAATTTTGTCCTCACATTCTTCACTATTGACTATCTCACTGTCAAAATCAGTTGGGTTAGTAATGAAACCCTCAATTTCCCCATTTAAGGTTCTCAATGACTCTTCCTTTTGACTCAACTGATCCAATATTTCTAAAAGAGTTTGTCTCTTTATTGTTGCTTTCTACTAGATTATTGACTTTAGTAATTAATTTCATTACACTAGATCTCACCAAAGAGCATTTTTTCTTTAATTTCTTGAGTTGATCCATTTTAAAACTGTCTGTAACATATAATGGATAGATGAATTCCTCCTACCTTGTATAGATGACTTAATGAAGTTTGAACTAAATTTCATTTGTTTGTGAAGTTGTTTATTTTTCCTTCTTCACAATATGCCTTAACAGATCAGATGTTTTTCAATCTTTAGTGGACTGTATCAAGAATACACAATTGCAATTTGCAAATAAAAGTTTAATGTGGACTACAAAAACACCAAATACACTGCAGAACATGGGACCATTACACAAGAACAAAGGAAAAACCATTACAGGGATACTTTCAAACCCACAAGTTTTAAATTTTTCCGTTACAGATAGATGGTGGCACTCAAAGTGCCAACATTTATCTGTAATGGAAAAATTATGTTTAACTTAAAATATATAAATGATAAATTGATTCATTGAAAATATTTCTGCTTTAATTCTAATCATCTCAATTTTATTGGTCTCTACATTGAAGAACACAAAGGATTGTGGGCTACCTACCAACAGAGAAAAAAGTAGAATAGAACTTCTATCAACTTTACTTTCTAAACAAAAGAGAACAGAAGTATATCACTCATAATGTGCAAAGTGTTGTATGCTAAACCTATTTATTATCTTTTTCTCTTCTCTTTTCCATTGTCACAAAATATGAACTTGTCATATACAAGAACATGAAAGAAATTGATAAAAAATTTGAGCACTTCAATGAAAATGATGAAGAAAATGATATTGTGGCTGAAAGTGACACCAAACTGAAAACAAAAAAAAAAAAAAAATCTGAGGTGATAATCAAGAATGTTCTATACAACAAACAAAGCTGAATATTATTGGGCTAGAAACAGCTATAATACTACAGTAGAGCATCGATTATCCGACTCAATTGGGGACTGGGGTTGATCGGATAACTGAAAAGTATGAAAAAATACATTATTAGTATAGTATATTAATATATCCCATGTAATTAGTATATCGCTATTAACCTACTTCGAGTTGAATTTTCATCGATGTTAAGCCTAACAAAAAATTTTTTTTAAAATAATAATTGTTGCTATTGTATCATTAAAAATTATTTTTAAATTATTTTATTGCTCACAAAACAAATGACCACTCATAATTAAAAAGAAAATTAAGCCTTGTTTAAATACTAGCCTCTTGTTCATGGTCGAGCCAGTGTTTCCAGCTAAAACAAGCAACAATTTAACAAAAATAATATTAAAGTAGCCAAGACATAGCCAAATATTGTAGTGCCACATTACTAGCAGACATTTGAATTTGCTGACTAGAATGTGGTCAGTTAACCGATGTGATGGTTGATCGGAGGTCGTATAATCGATGCTCTACTGTAATAATTTAAAAGACAATTTGGCATTAAAGTTAGGTATTAGGTGCAATCCCTTGTTAAATTTAATTAAATAATTTTATAATTACAGGAAGAAAAGAATATTAAATTTATCAAGAGATGGTGCATAACGCCTAACTCTAATGCCAAATTATCTTTTAAATTATTAGTATTATAGCCATTTCTAACCCGATAATATTTGGCTTTGGTTAGTGTATAGCATTAAACGTATCGGGTATAGTAATGATGTTTGATCAAGAATGTTCTATTACCAGTGAATCAATTAAACTGAAAGAAGCACATTCAGACATTGCCCAGAAAAAATCATTTGCCAGAAAACTTGGCAATCATTCATTGATACAACATGAAAACATGGTAATGGTCAAACATCTGAAAAGTCTAAAACAAATGCCAATAGCAAGTTATTTCAAGTTGACATGATAATGTAATAACATTTGTAAAATAAACACAAGTTTTTAAAAACTATCATAATTAGTGAGAGGATTGGGAAAATATTTTTTTTTTTTTAGAAATTCCATTAAAATTTTTTGTTGCTAAGCCTAAAGTTGCTATTTTTGAGGAGAGGTTGATATATCATCTTCATATGATTCCTTAGTCACTGCTTTCTCATAGTCAACTCTGAAGAAATATTGTCCAAAAATCCCTGATTAAACAATCTCAGCTAAGAATACAACAGTTTTGGACAGTTTCATCAGTCAAGACAACTTTTTTATGATAACTTTTGATGGTAAAGTTAAAAGGGTTTCACTATAGTTCATAAATTAACTAAGCATAAAATGTATGGATTATTATAATTACAAAATTAAAACACATGAATGAAGCTGGAACTAATTAACATAAATATCAAAACACCAGCCACACATTTCCAACAGAAAATTTATTAATTTGATATTTTTGAATGTTTTTGGTTTATTTTATAAACCTGCATGTAACTGCAAACTTATAACATTCAAAATTGGAACATTAACTCATTATATGATATTTCACTTTATAAAATAAACTGAAAACATTAGTCCAATTGATAAATTTTCTGCTGAAAATGTGTGGATGATGTTTTGATATTTATATGTAAAAATAATATGCAAAATCAGTATAAAAATTTAAATTTCAATTTTAAAAGATATTGTTAAACTTACATGACCAGGTGGATAAGGTAATTTTTTATTTATATCTTTATGTCCTCTGCACGCCTTAATTACTGTTTTATGTCTATGTAGATGAATTTCTGCTTCAAGTTGATTCCATAAATGAACATGATCATTTCCTCTTAAATCCCTTCCTAATAATTGAATCTGCTGTATTCTATTAAAAATTTATATATAATTTATATATTTTTCAATCAACATTTAAAAAATATACTTAAATTATAATTTGCAGAAATAATTTCTATTAATTAATCTAATTTTTGTTTCTCAAAGACAAGATATAACCAAAATAGTCTGTAAATTGCCCAGAGAACTAATAATAGGGCCCAATTGGGTAAATTTTTGTTATGGTTAGATTACTGAGTGTAATGTAAAATGAATGCAAAATACATCCAATAATAACAAAACAAAATTTTATTGATTATAAAACTATACAAGAATGATCTTCCATAGAAGTTTCATGAATACACGTATATAAAACCAAAACTTAAATCATTAGTCAAACTCAAACTGTCTAAATTATTTTTAAGCTATATTATTATGGACTCAAAATTTGAATCTCATTTGAATTGATCTTTTCTTTAAAAACTTTTCTAAATTATTTTGTTAAATTCAAAGATAATTTCTAATTATTAATCTTTACACAAAAACAAAGCTTACCCATCTATCTTCAGATGAAATTCTGATTTTTTTACTTAAATTTTAACTTCAAATCAGCCTAAGAACAATCTGGAAATTTAAGCTTAAATTTGGTTCCAGAACATAAACACACAAATGGTAAAACTCATTGAAATAAAGGTGGACAGAAGTGAAATCAAAAGATGGGATGAATCAATCTATACCAGGGTTGTCCAACCTTTTTCCTAATGGGCCAAATTAGAAATTTACATATATTCAGTAGGCCACAAAGGTACTTTATATAAATATGCACTTTTTAAAAGTTCAAAATGTGAATATCAAATTTTAACAACAGATATATAATTACAAAAAATACTGTATTATTGGCATTAAAAAAGAAATTTTACTCACATGAAATAAACAAAAATTCAATGCAATTTTTTACATTGCTTTCTTTTTATAATATTGTCAATATCTGTTTTTATGGTACTAGCTTTAATTGTAAGAATGTTAGTTAAATGGGAATCACTCAACCTATTTCTTTCAGCAGTTTTAATGTTTTTCATGCATGTAAAGAATTGTTTACAACAATATGTACTACCCCCCATATGCACAACAGTTTTCTACATAAATTGACAATTTCATCAAATTCATTGAAAAAATGAGCTACTTTATAAAATTCAAGAAAGAAATGTTCTCTATGATAAGTTTTCAAAGATTCCCTGCTTTGAAGTTCAATGACTTCTAGCTGGTATTCGACTGGTGTTTCCACATAATTAAATGAAAACAGATCATTATACAATTTTAATTCAGTTTCTATTTTTCTGAAGTCAGAAAATCTGGTTGGGTCTATTTTTTAACAAAACTGCACATAATTTACTATATTTTTCAAAGTTCACAGGAAATTCTTCTTTTATTTTTAATAAATTCTGAAAATGCACAATTTCCCATGGCAATTTTATCATGACAAATAAAGACAGATAGTATTGTATTATTGCATATTTTGATTACAAAATATTTTTCTGGCCAAAAATAATGAATTGAATTTTTTTCTTCTGTTATTTTTCTTTTCTCAGTATTAGATGCCGTGACCAAATGCTGGGTTAGTGAAAATATAAATTTAAAGTTGATGAAATAATTATGAATATAATTGGCGGTTGAAAATATTTACCTAAACCTGTATTATATACCTGTAATTAGAAAGAATGCCCAGTGGAAGGGACTAATTTATTCTTTATTTCTTTAAATAATAAATTAGCCCCTTCCACTTTAACATTAAGCTTAGCCTCGAGTCACTAAAAATGGCACTTTTTTGAACAGAAGAATTATGTGTCTTTTTCATCCTCCTGGTGAAAAGTACACATTTCTTTATCACTAACAACATCACTTCATTACAAAAATCTTTGAAACTGAAACAATCAAAATGACAGATCATGCCACCAACTATTTTGATTGGTCACAGTCAGTTACAAATTGTGTCACCAATTTTGTCATTATCACATCAAAGTGTATCCAGTGAAACGAGAATAATTTTTACGACATACTTTACCAACATAAATGAAAATGTACCTAAAAATTTAGGGTGCAGTGAACCGCATAAAAATATTAAGTGGGCCGCGAGTTGGACATCCTGATCTATACTCTAGTTTTGGATTATTATATAACTACAGTCGTCAATTTTTGTAGAAATTCTCTTCTTTTATACTAATATATACAATTTACAAGTTTACTATTAATTTGCAAAAACAAAACTTTAAAAAAAATTTTTTAACCAGACATTTTTTTGATAAATTCTCTCCTAAAGCTGACCTTCTCACAGGTAGTGGCAGAATGATCTGACACTATTTTCAGCATGATATGAAAAATACAGTTTGTCGTAGTTTTGCTTGAATTCTGTAAAAATAAATGAAGTTATTGACTTGTGATAACAGATCAGAACCACTTTTATTCCCTTCCAGAAAACAGGGTGTAATTTTAATTGTCACAGTTACTTCATAGAGTTATGTAAATATATGTTAGATTATCTGATAAATTCTTTATTCATTTCACTAAAACTTCTATTGAATTTATTCAATAATTTGATTACTTCAAATTTAACTATCAACATTAGGAAATTTTATACAAAAAATTAATATACAATCAAAAATTAAATTCTTACTTTTTAACTTCATGACCAAATATTTCTTTTAATATTTGATAATTATTAAATAATGTTTATATAATCATTTGAAATGTAACTTTCACTTGCAAATTCTTAAAAATCTCACCTCAGATAATAAACAGGGTTTAAAAAAAGAAACAGTAACATAAGTCCTGTACAGTCAGACACATGTTATGTTTATTTACTTTTTTACAAGTAAAGCACAAAACTGAGTACAAAGGGACAGATTCAAGCTATTTTGATGATCAGGAGTCAGCATGAAGCTGCCAAAGAGTTCAAAAGGCTTCATCTAGACTAGTGGTGTGTAAACCATGGGTCATGACCCCTTTGGGGGTCATAAGAAAATTGTTCGGGATCGTCAAATTCAAAGAAATTTATTTGACAAAAAATATAAGTCTTTCCTTCAACAAGTATCAGGTACCAGTAAAATAGTGAAATGAAATTATATTATTTATAAAAATAGAACTATATCTATATCTATATAAAAACGGATGTGTATGTCCCTATATTTCACTTTTCCGCCAAAACTACACATCACACGTGAATGGTGTTTGTATGTGGTAGTAGCCCCAAGTCTCCATTCGTGCACTATGGTGGTTGCGTCTCAATAGCTATAAGGGTGCGGGAGATATGGGGCTGAAAGTGGTTTTCTATTTCGAATGTTATGTTCAAATTTGTTTGAATTTAATTCAAACAATGTTCGAATTCAAATTCAAACAATATTCGAATTTGAATTCGAACATAAAATTCGAATATTGGTTCGATTATAGAACGATTGTAAACGTTTCAGAAACATTGAAAATAGTTCGTTTGACTGGACGTGAACAGGAGACATTCAGAAATAGAATCGGGATCAGGTCTCTAATTATTCTGGAAACGGGGGACCTAATTCTTACATTCTGTGAAAACGGGTAAGATTGGCTATAATGTAATTATCTTAATCTTCACTATCGTTACTTTTTGCCTACAAATAAAAACCCAGCGAAGCGGGTCCTTGCAGCTAGTTTTTTAATAAAAACAATTGTCTGTATTAGGTACACAGACAGAGGATGACTTAACTCTTGTGATTTCCAATACAAATCCAAACATAGAAGCAATCATGAGCTCTTTGCAAACACATACCTCACATTTAATTCTTATGATGTAAAAGTTTTTTCAAAAATATTTTTCATTAAATAAATATTCATATCCACATGCCTAAATAAAACTATTGTTTCATAAAATTATATGTTTTATGTTTTATTCAGACCCCTAATAAGGCAGAAACATAAGCACAAATCCCAGAAAGAATTTCACTTTAACTACGTTGACGATAAAAAAATGTCTACTGGCTATCCAGGAGTTGTGATAAAATTTTACACAAAATGGGGGGGTCAGAAATGAAAATAGTTTGCACACCACTGATCTAGACCACTGTATGTAATTGGTGGGAATCTAGATACTGCCTGTTAAACATTTCTGCAATTTTACACTGACTACAAACCACTATCAGCACCATGTTTCACCTGTAAAAAATAAACATTAACACAACCCCAAGAGGCCAGACTTATGGGACACCCTGTATCTACAGCAGAAATAACAACAATTTAATGGAAATATTTCTTATTTTAAGAAAATGGGACTAATATAATTCTATTTATTTAATAATTTTCAATATATTTTATATAGTTTAATACATTTAGCAAATAAATTATTTTAAATATGTTTATGAAGTAGCTTTATTCTTACCAATAACTGAATATTCATCTATCAAATAACAAAAAAACCCCCAAAAATCCAGTAATCGCAAACTAATTATTGCATCTGTAACTATAATTATTATTTTACTGATGTTTTGAATATGCATCCTTCAATGTTCAAGTTGTTTGATATTTTGAATATATATTTCTTTCCAAGTCTTCTCTGAACATTAATATTTAAAAATTTGTAATATTCCACCTGTATTTTAGTTTATATTGTTCTATTTTTCTGTTCCTTTGTAAGTTGTAATAAGGATCTGAAGGTGTTTTTCAGTAAGACTAAAAACATCTTCAGATCCTTCAAATCCTAAAAATTAATGTTTTTGATCTTATTGTCAGTTTGTGACTGCTGGACTTTTAAGATTTAAATGTTTTTGTAATTAAATTTCAGTCACAATTATATATCATTTAAAATTTAATTTTTTACCTCCCAGCTAATTCTTTATCAAGATATTTAGCAGCAAGACGAGCACCATATAATTCATTTTGTAAAGAATAAATATAACTTCTTAATTCTTTATTTTCTTTCCTAAGTTGAATTACTTCAGCTTCTAACAATGCTTCCCTTTGCGAATTTTTACGATATTGTTCCATTTCATTTTCCTGAAAATGAAAAAACTTACAATTTATCTAAAAAATAATTTATATATAAATGTTAAATACTGTCACAAAACAAAAATAATTTTATGAAATTATGTTTAATTTTCAACAAAAGTTTACAGTACAGATAAATTTCTTTCATTTACATAAGATAATTTCTTAGAATAATTTGTAGTATGCTTCAAAAAAAAAAAAAATTATTATTAGTAGTATAGTATATTAGTATATCCCATGTAATTAGTATATCGCTATTAACCTACTTTGTGTTGAATTTTCATCGATGTTAAGCCTAACAAAATTTTTTTAAAGTAATAATTGTCGCTATTGTATTGTTAAAAATTATTTTTGAATTATTTTATTGCTCACAAAACAAACAACCACTCATAATTAGAAAATTAAGTCTCGTTTAAATACTGGTCTCCCTTTCATGGTCAAGCCAGTGTTGCCAGCTAAAATACGCAAAAATTTAACAAAAATAATATTAAAGTAGCCAAGACATAGCCAAATATTTTAGCGCCACATCACTAGCGAACATTTGAAATTTGCCGACTAGAATGGTCAGTTAACGAATGTGACGGTTAATCAGGGGTCGGATAATCAATGCTATACTGTATTAACATTTTTTATGCATCCCATATATGTGTAAAATATTTAAAATAAGTTTGGGAGGATTTACATTAACCAAAATCTAGACATGTCTTTGAAGATAACACGGCACTATGTTAAAAGCACATCAAATTAATTTATTAATTTTTGAATAAGTCAGTAGTTCAATAAGATTGTATGGCTAGCAACAGTACAGTTTAACCTGTTAAAGGCAGGTTTAACTGACAAAAGGATCAGCCAGCATAAGTGAGGGATGAGAACATGCCTAAATTAGTGTTAAAATACTAAAACTGTAAATAATAATATCTAATATTTAATAGTAAATTATCAATAACTCAATATGAAATTATATTAAAATTTTTAAGATAAATCTACCAATTTTTTCTTGATTGTTCGTGAGTCTTCCACATGGCCCATTTGAGCTGTAACTTGTAATTGTGCAGCATGAAGTTGAAGCAGCAAATTCTGCAATTCTTTCTCTAATACAATGCGTGAAGCTTGTGTTTCACACAAATCTTGACGTAATTGAGCAAGATCAGCCTAAAAACAGACATTTTATATTAGCGTGTTGTTATTTTTTAATCTCAAACATTATACAATAATTTCATAATATATTCATTAATGTAATGTTAGTTTTATAACTACTATAAATTACAGAACTAAATACATTATTTAATTTAATTATTATTAATAGTTAAATAATATGTTTAATCATATTTTACTTTAATTTATAATTAGAACAGAATCTTACTCAATTGAACTAAGTGAGGAAAAGACTAGTCCAAATTAGCAAAGTTTTTACTCAAATGTGTATTGTATAGTCCAAAAACTATACTTTATTTAAAGTCAAATGTTATTGTGCACTTTAAATGAACAAATATAGTGGATTGATAAACTTTTACAATGCAAAATAAGCAGTCATATTGCTGTTGTCATCACCAATATTTATTAATTTCAATTTAAAGAAGCTAATTTTTGTTTGCAATTTTTTACCAGTATAATTTTTCCTTGATCACATTTTGATATATCTGTCTTAGAGTAAGATAATGGTTATTAAAGCCCACATTAGAGTTGACAAATTCATTATTGACAAGACAATGTCTTGTTTATAAAATCGTACTGCCGTTTTATGTTACCAGCTTAGAGGTATGAAGGAGTACATGTTGAGAGTTGATATTTGGCACAGAGTATTATGTGCCCAAATCATTTGCGCATAAAAAAATCCAGACTTGTAGGTAGTCAGGGGACCGAGAATCAAGTCAAAATAAAATACAAAATGGCGACCCTCTTCTACAAACAGGCAAAACAGGCACCTCACCCCACCAAAGTTAGGTGGGGGAGAGTACCACCCACAGTCATTCTAAGAAGTGAACTCTGACCTTAGGACTGAACATGCAGTTTCTTCTATGTTAAATAAAATTTGTAATCTAATTTTGTAAATTTGGGAGTGCTTCAAATATGATGTTAAAATGGTTTTATGTCATTAAAAATGGTTCTTAAGCTTCAAAGACGGTGAATAAAATCTTGCCCCAAAAGCATCCATACATATAGAAAAAACCCCTGAATTTTTTTTCATCTCTTGATGTTTTATGGTCCAGAGTCCAAAAATGTAGTAGTCTTGGGGGTCATTTTTATGACCAATTGCCATACTCCAGCTGTTATATATAACGGAACCAGGAAAGTAATAATATATTTTAGATCCTGCAAACTGCCAAAATTTACCACAAATCTTCTATTCTGAATACCGGTATTTTGAACAATCTCATACTCATTTAACCTTTATTGTCCGGTGCGCTTAACCATTTGTAAAAACAAATGTTTTTGCCTCAGTTGAGGTCTGCTTCAGGTTAAAAGAACAATCGGATTCCACTCTTAGAACAAACATTTAGTTTTAAAATATATTCAAACTTATGCACGTGTTACGTATAGTCATCGTTTTCTTGTTCTTCGCATATGTAGCGCCAAGCATAGGAAAGTGCATTGTCGTCTTTCGTGTTTATACATCTCCCTGTCCGGCGGGCTTTGTAAATATCCAGTGCTTCAAGGGTTCTCTGATGTGGTCTGTATGAAAAGCTCTATTTATTAATCTGGCGTTGGATATGCCACCGACCCAGACATTCATGCAGAAGGCCAAAAATGTTTGTTTTTATGAATGGTTAAGCAATACTGGACAATAAAGGTTAAGTGAGTATGAGATTGTTCAAAATTTACCCTTGCTGTGTCATAAAATGCCATGTCTTCTGTACAACTTAGTTAATTTAAATGCCAGTTGCCTTTATTAATTTGCGTCATACTATTTTAAACAATAGAATTTTCTGTTGTTTTACCAACAATTATTCTTTGTGAGATCCGAAAGGCCCCTGGGCCTCATTTATAAATTTTTATTAATATGTTTAAAATATCGACAAAATATTATTTCATTTTGTGTGAAAAAACTAGTGTTTTAGACGTGGGAAAAATTGATGACCAATGTTATTTCCTTTCATCGAGGAGAACATCCGCTGTTTTTCCCATATCTAGTTAAAAATCTCGCTCAGATGGGAAATGGTTACCCCTCATTCATCCCCCTTTCATCCGTTCTCACGAAAGAGTTACTGAACGATGATTGGACGAAATTTTGAGATAAAAGGAGAAATTAGTCAGAATTCGAGGAGTTCTCAGACCGATTTGAAAGTGCCCAGACTCCACATACGTTCCGAGGAGGTCAGCGACGAGTTCTTCGACAGACCCGAAGCATCCAAAACTCCACATACGTTTCCTCCCGATGGCCAACGCCCATAACGGAGTCCGATAGACTAAGTCCCAAGTCTACATATAGAGGAAGTGATATTTTTA
Source organism: Centruroides sculpturatus (assembly GCF_000671375.1). Taxonomy (NCBI): domain Eukaryota; kingdom Metazoa; phylum Arthropoda; class Arachnida; order Scorpiones; family Buthidae; genus Centruroides; species Centruroides sculpturatus. The sequence continues at coordinate 327,746 of NW_019384400.1, forward strand.
TATTTGTGCATGAATTGATCTCCCATACGAAAGTAATATGAAACTCTATCTACAAGGTGTCCTTTACCTACAGAAACGAAGACGACGACAACTAACAGGTCGTATATTTATAATCATTTGTGAGCTCTCTCTCGAACGCGCATTAGCTTAGGTTAAGTTGTAACCTTTAGCTTATCGTATTATCGTTGTATTTGGTTATTTGTATTCGTTTGTTTGGATTTATTAAATATACTCTTGTTTTATTTTATAAGTATGTCTCCTCTATTTATTCCGAATCAGATCTCCTACGCGTGTTAATCCGCATGTAAACAATTGATTAACTGGTGTCGGGAACCTGACAATTGGGATAAAGACCTCACAGTCGAGAATTCCCCTTTTACCTAAATATCACCGCCCTCCGGTCAAACAAATCTTGACATAAGATCGGATCTTACGATTCGAAACTAAGGATACAGATTTCGGTTAATCTGTGCCGATTAAGTGGTATGAACGATCCTAAACGGTGTTGTACCCCCGGCTGATCTCACATCTTTAATATATTTTTTTAATTATTATTTCTATAAAGTATTATTATAAATCACAGAACAGATATGTCAGAGGACTGCTTAGAGTGGCCAACAACAGAGCAACTAGTATTTTTTTCATAAACATCATTTATATGCCAATCTGTAGAATTTTAAAACCTTAAACACTAACATATTTTAAAATTGTAAAATATAACTGTCACTCTTTCTCAGTGATCATATCAAAACTTGGTCACTCTGCCCTGAATATCAAATAACTTTTCATAAATTTTAATAACTAATTTGTCTTAAAATATATATATTTTGCTTCAATTATCATATAAAAAAGGTTTAAATTTTTAGTTACAACTAAATTTATTCATATTATTTGGTTTTTATCATTTAAAAAAAAAAATGTTTAAATACAAAGCAAACAACATTAATAAAAGAGAATATTTATTTCTAACTTCACAAAATACTCTTTCTACTATACAACAAACTATTCCCAGGCATCTAGGCAAGGGAAAGCTAAAGCCTCCTCTGAATTATTGCTGAATTATTATAGAGTGAAAGCCAAGGCAGTTAAAGCATTAGCTATGGCCACTGCTGAATAAAATTTGAGTAATGAGACCCCTTGAAAGAAAATTCTGGCTTTGGGCATGACTATTCTTCATTTATCTTATTTAGGTATAAATTTGCATTCATGTAAAAACAAAAAATAAGAAAATCCATAAAACTACTTTATTGGAAAACTAAGCTAAAAATATGAAAAACAAATAACAATACTTTAGAGCTTCCCTTATCATCAGGAATACTCACATTTACTAAATATTACAAAAATACTTTTAATTATAATATTGAATTATAATACTTAGAGATTGGTTTTGACTTTGTTAGGTGAAGAATCATATCCTAAATTTAAACAACATTAGTCATAAATTTTGTTAATTAGCCTGTACAATATACTTCATTATAAAAAGCTTTTCATTTAGAACACAATGATCTTTTTCTGATATTGGTTCTGATAATATAATACAATAATGATCTATTGTTACATTCATCTCATTCATTATTTTCTTTGAATAGTGGACTAATTAATTAGAATTCTTATATTTTGCTTCATAACTATATTTTCAAAATTGTTTGTTTTAATAAGATAAAAAACGTTTCAGAAATGAGATATATACATATTTCAGAACATTCTATAACATATTTTTCTAAAATATCATATAGACTATACTACTGGTAATATAATATTCTGTTGCTTACAAGATGAAATAAATAGTAATGAGAAGCTAGTTCAAAAAACCAACAGAAGGATTCAAAACACTTCAAAGTTCTATCAGATCATTAAATATCTGATATGGAACAGTGATATTCCAATTCAGATAGTTGCAAAAAAACTGTTTATTGATTACTACAAACCTGTACTGACACACAATTAAAATACAAAGCTTAACAAGTACACAAAAAAGTCATGGAGATAAAATAGTTGAGAAATATGCAAACAACAAGAGATTAAATTACAAATTCAATGGTCTGGGAAGAACTGAAAACAGACAGCCTAATTAACAAAATGCAGTCAGCAAATATCAAATGATATAGTCATGTTAAGAGGATGGACAACAAGAGAGCATTCAAATCTGCTTGAGATGAAACTTTCAAGACTACAAGCTAGATACTGATATGGATTGGAAGATCAAAAAAGATATAGAAAAGAGATAAGAGACAGAATGGAATTGAAAAAGAAGCATTATTGAGAGAGAGAGAAAATTAATGAATATTACCCCATACCTGACTCTTTGATGAGGACATGAAGATAATACTGTATACATAGATATAGTCTATAGCTTGACAATATAGAAAGATTTCAAACTCAGCAGAAAGCACTTCCCATTAACAACAATTTCTATTATCATCATCATCAATAAATCTAAATAAATCATAGATATTTATTCTTCCCTATTACAAGGGGGTTGCAGTTAAATGTTTACTTGTTTTTACTTACAATACTTTTTGTTTTTAAATTTACACTTAATTTTCGCGAATACATTTACATATTCTTTAATTTTGAAACTTATAATTTATTATTCTATTTCACTAATACTATCATATTTTGATACTACATTTGTATTAATNTTTTTGTATGTTATTCTTCTCAATTATCATAGCATTTTCTAGTAACATTAACCATAATAACTGAGGTTTCCCTGTATTTAATACTATTGTTTTAATACAATGAAAAGAAAAAAATCATATATACTAATTCCAAAATTATTTAATTTATTTAATTTGAAACAAACATTTTTGGCTCTTTCATAGGACTTCTTCAGATTTTACACCGAGTTTTACAAATTAAAGTTCAGTTTCAAGAATGCACTGGTGTTTTAAAATACAAATTTAGCATTTGAAATAATATTTAAATACAAATTTAACATTTAAACCTTGAATATTGTGTAATGTCCTTTGAAAAATTTTTTTAAATATTGCTGGAATTTACTATATATAGTTTCTTCTTTTCATTCTATTTTTGTTCCAGTTTTTGCAACTGTTTAGTAAATACTGTTTTAAAAAGTTAAAACTAAAAAAAAAACTGAAGTAAAAAGGAAAAAAATTGAATTTTATTCAAAAAAAAAAATACTTGACAGCAATTAGACAATTATACAATCCCTATTAATCATTCTTTGTTAATCTACTAACTTTACAATCATATCATCCTTAATAGAATGTTAAAGTAGTTATAATTAACCATACAGTTGGAAGATATAAAAGGAAATGGTGTCATTAAGAGAATGGTCAGAAGTAGAACTTCAAAGATGCTCTTGAACAAAAAACAACAAGAAAAGACACCCAAAATTTGCAACAAAAATGGAGAGCAGGTCACTTAGCCTAAGAATTCGAACAGGATAATGATGACAAATTTATAGTATCAGTACTAAATTAGCTATAAGCACAAACAGATCTATCTTGAAATAATTGTAATTAAAATTTTCATGCATACACTTTCTCTCCTTTATATAGTAGTAGTAAAATATTAAAATCTGCAATTAAAAGCTGAAAAAATATATATAACATAACAAATTAATTAATTTTTATCTTTTTAATTTGCATTTCTTGAATCTTTTTGCTCACATATCACTTTCTGTTTCCAACTTATCATAATCATAAATGCATTAACAACTTCTTATCTAAGCAAGTGAACTCGATTAAAATGTAACTTGATAACCATTAATGTTAAGAATTTTAAGGAAAAAAAGAGGACTAAGTTGCAACAGGAAACGCTATCTGATAAATTTGTCATTAAACCTCATTAAAAATTGCAAAGGTGTGAAACTTCGAATATGTATTTATGAAATCTGTTACAAAAAATAAATAATTAAAACAATTTTCTCACTCTCTATATTTAGTATATTACAGTAAGACCTTGTTCAGTGTTTCCTCGATTAACACTAATTTGATATAATGTGGTCCGTTCAAAGCCTAAAAAAGGCTCAAAATTTATGCTTATTCAAATTATCGCTGCATTTCATTGATTCATATATATTATTATTATTCCCAAACACGAACCAATCAGCAAAAGGTGGCAATTTGTCATAGCACTGTACTTCCCCTAAATATATGTTTGTTTGGTGCAATTTTGGAAAAAATATATCATCATGGATGCCATAGGCAATATCGTCTTTGCTTGGCAAGAATTAACTGATAAATGCATGAACAGAGTACAAAAGAAGGTATGGCTGGAGATATCCAAGGATTCTCAATGAGAAGAGCCTATTCTTGACCAAATTGTCAATCTAATTGATACAGCAGGATTAGGAGATGTAGATGAGCAGGATATTGAGGAGTTACTGCAGGTGTTTGGTGAGAGCCTTACCAATGACAACCTTCAAGAACTAGCAGAACAAGGAATTTATGTAGAACTGGAAAATAGTGATTTTGAAAACAAAAAACCCAAAGAATTTGTTACAGATATCCTCAGTAAAAGTTTGGTAACAATAACTGAAATCATTGATCAAACTGTTGTGAGTGATCCAGATTTTGAAAAAAATGCAAAAGTAAGATGAGGCATTTTGGATGCAATCTCCTGCTACTACTGACATTTTCTTAATGAAAGATAAAGAAAGCATGACAAATGACACTAGACAAGTTCATCACAAAAAATAAAAAAAATCAAGAATTTCAGAAGAGCCGGGACCTTTGTCACAAAGATGAACTTTATATTTTTGTGTGCATGTTATTTAACATATTATTATGCAAATTAATATAAAATAACTTAAAATTAAAGTAAAATCTGTATTTTTGGCCACATGATCCCCTTTCCCTATTTACTACGGATTAAAATAACCTTGTTTAATTAATTCTGTTTCATTTAGTGCTTTGTCATCTAGGAATGCATCCTAAACAAAGTCTTACTGTATTAGAATTTCAAATCAAACATTGAGAAGAATCTCCCACTTTATAAAAAAAGGCAAAAATGAATTTAATATAATTCCATAAAAAAACTGAAGATTTAAAAATTTAAATTGTAATGAAATTTTTATTTCATTACAATTTAAATTTATGATATGTATTATTACTGATTAAAAGAAACTTTAATTTATATTACTTTCAGTTATATTTTTATATAAAAATTTAAATTTTGAGGTCCTCTATGCCTAGGACTGGAGTCAAATAGTCTTGTCAGCCTCCCTCTATGCAGGTTTGAATTTACTGACAGTGCAATTACATTTAAAAAATAATTTTAATAATCAAAACATTCAAATTTTGGAGTTTAATTATATAAAAACAATAATATTTCATGTTGTCCTGACACACAAATTGTTACAAAAGTTAACTTGTAAAAGCCTAAAACTTTTATTCTTTCCTAAATAAACAATATTAATGCAAGGAAACACACTTTCTATAAATATTAGATTAATGATTACAGTACAGTCTCAATTATCCAGTCTTGAGGATAGTGAATCTGAATAACAAAAGTCTGGATAATATGTAACGCCCGCTGTATTTAGAAACACAGCGTTAAATAGACTTAGAAATGAAACAGAAACCTACAAAAAAATCTCCATATAAAGTAATAAGATTGAAAAAATGAATAATGTTTTTAAAATAAAATCTAAAAGGAAACAAAAGCTAGAATTATTACATTAAAAAATTAAGAAAAAGAATGTATTTTGATAAAATTGAATTATACTTTGTTTTTTCCTTAGATTTACTAACCTTTTTTTAAACAGTTATGACGTCTAACAAAAAAACAAGTTAAATAACCTGAGGCTGGATAATCGAGATTATCGGAGTTTAAATTTTTTTAATTAAAGAATAAACTCGTCTACTTTTTGAATCACTAATTAAAATAATAGAATTAATTAAAATCCTTTCGATCTTCGCAACTTTAAGGCAATTAGTGAGAGGCAAATCGAAAATTCAATACGAAAGAACTTCCAAGATGGCTGATATTTTTTTTATATTATCGTATATTGTCTACAGAAGATTATCTTAAAAGTCGGCTCAAACACTTCGCCCGACACGTCCCGAATCAATTTATGTGAAATTATTCTTAATCTAAGCTGACGAGGTTGGTTGAGAATGAAAAGCAAAAACTTACTTATGGGCGTCGAACTATTTATTATTGAAACATATTTACATATTACAGGCTTCCTGGACCGCTACAATTTACAAAATACGGCTAAGATCCATCGTAATCTGTTTCGGTAACTGGATAATCAGCATCGTAATCGCTGGTGGTTCCATTAACATCCATCATGCGTCCGAGTTGATCGGAATCGTTCGTAAATTCCTGAAAATCATTGGCGTCTTCGAATCGAGTTCCGTTTTGCATCGCCATTTCGGATAATTGTTTCCAATTCTTATGTCCAAGAGAGCATTTGCTGACGTGCTTCCTGATCTCCCTTATCGTTTCGTTCTTACAAGATGACGCGGCTGCTAATATCTTTTCTAGAGTCGCAGCTAGTTTAATCCCGTTCTGTTGTACTTCGGCTCCGATTTTATATACGTCAGAAACCGATCTGTTCCTCATTTCTAATACCATCTGTTGTAGAATGTCGTAAATTTGAGTCTCCTCTTCCTGAATCCGTTTACAAGTGCTGATAAAAGTATTTTGAGCCACTAGCAAAGTAGCGAAGCTGGTATCGACGGTTGATCTCAACTCGGTCACTTTTTTATCCAAATTCCCACTCACGTCCGCTAAAGTAGCGTGATATTTGGAGCTTTGTTCTATCCTGTCTCGCTGTTCTTGACGGAGTAGACTCTGACTCCTGTTTCCATTTTCCAGAACTTTAATCAACAGCGATTTCTGTTCGTCCGAATTCCTCTTAGATTCCTGAATGCTGTTCATGAGCTTTTTTGTAGATACTTCAATATCCGTATCCAATTCTTTAAATCTGACTTCTTCCATTTTAACTGATTTCTCGACTAAAGAAGTTAAACTTTCCATCTGTTGCTGAAATTGCGTTTGAATGCGCGCTGAAGTTTCGCATCGAGTGGCCAAACTTCTACTCTGGCCTTCTCCATTGCAATTAAAGGAGATATTATTCACTGCCACTGTTAGCTCCTTGTGAAATCTATCCATTTTATCACCCAAATGATTCAAATTGTTCTTCGACTTCGCCTCCTCGTCTATCAGAATTTTATCCACATTACCAAGTATCGTCACTGTATTAGTATCCAATTTATCCATCCTTTTCTCGAATAAGTTAACCAATTCTTCCTTCAAAAATATTCTTAGATCGCTAACACTGTTAACCACGTCGTCGACTTTCAGAAACTTTGACAAAACTGTTGATTCGAACTGCAGATGCCTGTCATCGCTTTTTACTAACTTTTCTAGTATATCGTCAACAGAATTATGTAAATCTCTTTCGAGTAACTCCAATTTGTTAGTTATTCTTTCCATTTTTATATCTATTTTGGCATCTAGAAAAGCTGCTTTATTATTTAACTTATCATTAAGATGTTCCATTCTTCTAGATAGATGTTCGTTGGAAAATTCTTCCTTAATGTCTTTACCTATAACAACCTCTTCCACTTTTTCCATTCTTAGATCGAACTTCGTTTCCAGTCGTCCTAATTTAGTTTCTATATTTTCCAATCTCCTTACCAATTGTTCTAGCGAAAAGTCCAATCTAGCTAATTTCAACGTGTAGCCAAACGTATCTAAACCACGCAATCTATCGTCTATAGAAGCTAAAACATCCTGAAGTACTTGAGGAACGTGAATCCATGCATCTGTAGTTAAATCCAGGCCTCGAGATTTATTTTCATCGTTGCTTTGTTTCTCTCGCAGTCTTTGTATTAATGAAGAAGAGACAAGAGTATCCATACAACACGCCCATAGGACGAAGCTAGATACCAAACGTCGGACATGCATGACTCCAGTAGAGATCCGTTCGAGCAAGTGCATATAAGCTTTAGAGGTCACGTGTCGGCCAAGAGAACGTGTTTAGTGTCACCCAGAATGACAGACTCGAGTGTCTCGAAAGGACAGCTCCTGCTTTGTTTCATCTATCATCAGACATAAATAAATAAAATGTTAGTGATTCTGAGAAGGAAACGATTCTCTAATGTTAGACGTTTAGGTATTTATAAAGGGTAATCTGAACTACTTCGTGACGTGATCATACAGAGAAAGTAGACCTACCTTCCATTTAACTGGTGGCAAGGTCATTTTGTTAAATATTATGAACAAGAAATTATGGAGATTTACAAATCGTCCATTACTACAATTTAATAAAGCAAGTATTTTAATATATTGTTCATTAAAATGTCCTAAGATAATATTTTAACTTAAAGCTGATTTGCCCGGAAGGGAAAATTGAATAATAATAGCCTATATCAACATATCAAAAAACACATTAACATTTTATTAAGTAATTATACATAGAATTATGGAACTAAACTGGTTAAAATTCACTTCAGAACTAACACAATTTGTACAAATAAACTCGGAATAGATGTATTTAATTTATATGAAACTGCAATAAATTCTTGGTACAGGTTCAAAAGCAATGCAAGTTAACGATTTTTCAAAATTAAATTGTCTTATACAGTATATTGTATAAAACCTTCTTTCCCTTATTTCGCGTGGGCAATCTTCCAAGCATTCAATATAATCAACATTGCCATTTGCCAGACCTTTTTCCAGCACTTATCTATAACAAAATCTCCACCTTTCCATCCTTCGTTTAAAAATGAATTCACAACCATGCGTTTTTTAAACATAAAATACACTTCTTTATATTATTTTATATATATATATATATATATAGATGAAGATGCAATGCCTGACTCTCTTATCGAACTGGACGTGAAGATACTTACAAATCTTAAATTTTGGTGCGTGTACATTACCTGAAAGTTTGTTTATGAATGATAAAATCTAAGTTGTTTTGTTTACTTCTAATATATATATACATACATACATACATATATACACACACACAAACATATATATATATTTATTTATTTATTTATTTTTAGAAGTAAACAGTCAGGCATTGCATCTTATGTAAGGTCACAGAGCTTTAATGCAACGTGCTGAAAATATAAAAATGAAACGATATCTTGAGTGAATATTACTTTATTCAATTCAAATGTATTTGCAGATACGTAAATAGAACTCGATTATGGAGATTCAGTTCCCAAAAAGACAGAATTCGCTTCTATAAGGAAACGTAAATAGCATATTATTAAATATAAGACGGACATTGTACTTTCATTGCTAATGGCAATGTTATTTACAACCTCGATTCTGAAAAATTCCTGATGCAAAAGAATAAATCTTTCAATCATAATTCGATATTCTGCTTGTCATCTTTTCATCTGTCAATAAAAGATCGTGGGATTAAAATGTAATAAAGTGATCATTTATTCACAAAATCTTCAATTTATAATTACGAATACTACACATTTATTTTCATTCAATTTAAAATTCTAATGGCATAGAAATAAAATGAAACTTGTGGAATTTAATGACGTGAAATGCTGCTGAAAGCGAAGGTACGAATTGCAGAAAACTAGAAAACTGATTGAAAACTTTGATTCTAAATATTGATTAATCTTTTAGCTTATCATCATTTCAAATTCTAGAAAAATATTCCAAGTATTGCTCAAGAATTTATTAAAATAAGTTAATGCTGACCCACAAAATTTTGAAGTCAAGATACAAATTAAACTGAGATAATAAACAGTCAAGATATTTTAACAGTTATGTTATCTTTTTTTTTAATATTTTACGAAAATTTAAGACTAAGCATTTAGTTTTAGAAAGTTCTCTTTAATTTATTGTTGTTTAATTTAAGCTCGGATATGCTTAAACGAAAACGAATTCGTCGTACAAGGGCTATATGAAATACTGTACCATATAAACGGTACCGTACAGTACATATAGTACAGTATTTGGCTATATCGCACTTCAAAATAAAACAGATCCTAAGAATAACCACACTTAAGACAAATGAAAAAGACACTTGTCTGTGTTCACTAACGACATCTGCTTCAAACATACTTTAATCAATCATAAGATATTTATTATTATATTTTTAGCGAAAGTATTTATATCACGATATTCTATACCTGACTTTTTTAAACAAGTGAATGGGATCATCTAACGGCGCTTGGTATGGTCGATTGACATTAATTATCAGAAGTATCTGTAGCTATTATTTAAACTGCTTCAACTACTAATATAAAAACTGATGCAGGACCGAAATAAAAATATCAATCCTGAATCCTAAATTAAATAAAAGGTGTGTTAAACGTTTAAAGCATATGAATGCTGAATTAATTACAAATCATCTTTATTATTTTTAAAAAACCCAGAAAATATAGCATAACAGAACTTTATTTCCGTCTTTTCTTCTCCAAACCTTCGATTTCTTAATAAAAATTAGACGATGAAGTTGAGAACACTTCTCACATAATTGAGAACAATGATCGAAAATGTAGATCTATATCAATGGCACAGCAATGAAATTTTAAATCACGTAACAATAAATATTTTAATTATAATTATCTTCTGAAATATTCAGCAATGTTACGATTTATACTGTTAATAAATTATGAATAATTGTGTATAGATCGTAGAACATATTAGTTGACGTCTGAAGATAGATAATACAACTGTCTTAATTAACGTACAACGTAATAAAATTATGAGAAATCGTATTATAAAGTACAAGATTTATTCGTGAAATTCGAGAAAAATCGAATAATAAACGCTTTCACAAATCAACAGGTTCTCGTTTGTCAGACATCTGTTTACAATTTCTGTCGTTATAAATAGCTACTGGGAAACTAACACGTGGATACAATACAAGTAAACGAACAAATACACTAATGAGTTGTATAACTTTTTTAAAAACATCTCAATTCAGACGAAAATAAATCATAAAAACGCGACTGTTTTTTATTGATTATATTACAATGCAGTAATCAGTCAATCTAAAGTTTTAATTAAGCCAAATAGAAGGAAGGTTAAAAAGGTCCTAGAAGGACACACCAAAAACTAGTCTTAAATTAAGTAAAAGTTCTGCTTTTTTGTCGATTTTATTCGTACATTTTCTATAATTTTCAGAAAGGAAGCGAGGTCTCACATTTACGATCGGCCTTAGTCCAAATCTCATCTCATCCCATCCCATCCCCCACTTCTGATGTTCTAGAAACATTATAAAAATGAATTTCTTCTTCAATAACTGAAATAAAAGAAAAACATTTATGTAAAGCTTCAACAGAATTTTGAGTTATTCTGTCTGGAAAATCAATTTGCACGTCCAGCGTTAAATAAAAATTTATGAATCAAACTGAACTAGATAATTCTTTCAGTCCTGTTATTGTTATCTAAATATTTCTCTATAAAATTATACATTTAGTATTGAAAAAAAATATTCAAAATAAGCTTAAAATGGAAAATTCCGCAAAATTCTTAATACAAATCATTGAACTGAATTGTAATAGTTTTACATCAAATAAGCTTACGTAATAATCAGGAAATTATAAACTGGCTGTATATAAGCCATAAAATCATTACACATTTCTTATTTATATAATTTTATTATTCATATAATTATAAAAATTACTTTGTGAGCAATGCAATAAACATTAAAACCTGTAAACTATGTAAACCGGAACTGCACAGAACAGAATATTTTTCCAGTTTGACAGGTTTCCGTTTTATTCAGGTTCCATTTTAGACAGGTTTTTTAGTGTATATTAATCTATGCCAATTTTCATAAGAAAATTGTCATTAGGCTGCTATTTACAGATTCAATAAATTCCAACTACTATTTTTAACATGTTCAAAATCTTGAAATATAAAACTATCGTATTTACTCGTATATAAGACGAAGTTTTTATAAATTTATCACAGCTTCAAATTCCTAGATCGTCCTGTACGCGCGAGCGAAAGATTCTTTACGTTTTTGCAAATAATTTTTGTGAACCGTGTACTGTATTCACATTTTTTAACCGGATGCTTACCCTCTTGTATTTAAAAACATAAGTATTTTATCTGGGTCGTTTGAATCGTTCTTGTATATTGTCAGGATAAAAAATGAATGGCAATAGAAAAAGCAAAGCTTTTAAATTGAATTCCAGATTGAAATTCCAAAATCACACGGAAGCCCGAAATAAGTTTTAATCCATTCCCACGTGAAAACAGATGATTATTTTGAAATCAGAATTTGGAAAAACTCATAAGTATAATCGACAGAAAGTGGATTCGACTTTTAAGAGTTGGCAAAAAGGTTCCGATTGTCCAGCTTTGTTAACAAATTATGCTGTCGATTTTACAAGATTTTTATTTAAATTTTAAAATGCCAGTAATTTTTGCGGGACAATGTGGACATTTACGTTCATTTGATATTTTACTTGTGATTAAACGAATAAAAATTAGAATTGTATTAATAAATCTAATTTTCTTTATTTTGATCTTTAACGTCACACCTCGTCCTATATGCGAGTAAATACGATAATTTGTAGAATTACTACTACTACAAAATTATCAAAAATAATTATAATTACACATTCAAAACTGAATATATTCCTGTTTGTGTCTCATTAATATAATAAAGTATGAATGATTCTACTAATTCAATCATAAAAACAGCATAGTAAAAGCATATTCTAGAGTGATGCTCATTCTCCTTCAAACTAGAATTTACATTATAATTTCTGTTAAAACTGCTTGTAATGACCTACTTATAACTTTAGTAAATCTGATATTAAGCTAGAAAATCTATTCAGGAAGAAGTTAAAAATAAAGAAAATAGTAAAATATGTTATTCATAATTCATTACTTGTTTTAATAAAGCTCTAGAGAACAAAAATAGAATGATTAAACTCTAAGAATTGTTCTAAGAATCTAATTTTAGTATAAGCTTTTTCTTAATTAACAAATTTTGTACTGAACATTGAAATAATTCTTTATTTTATAAATTTTTCAACTGAATTACTTTTATGAGTAATTAAAACAATGCATCGTAGTTCAATTTTCTTTCAGGGAAAAGTATTTTTTTTTTTATCATCAAAATATAAAATTTTTCCTACTTTATAATTAATTCTATTGTTAAATTTAAAACTGTTCATTTAAAAAGTTTAAGTCAAATACATACATAATCACCTTCACTGAAGTTTAAGATAAATCATGTAAATTTTAATTTCTCTTACTGCTAAATGACCTGTGGCACATGACATAATTTAGTCACCGTCATTCAATGACGTGTGGAATATTGACAACTTTAAAATTATGAAGATTGATTAAAGAGGAGGGAATTGTTGATATTCTTAAGGAATTAATTAAATATAACAATTCTTAAATCACAATCTGATCAATGAAAGTTTTGTTTAGATAATTTTATTTTTTTTAGCTTATTGCAGTTTTTAAAAAATGACTCCTACAAAAACAAAATCCTATCTGTTTTATAATATTTGCAGCATACATTTTAGAAATCATATTTTGAATAGTTCTATACCAGTGATTTACTGTAACAGTTACTAGCTGACTATCCGGGTTAAGTGATCATGTAGCAACTTTATAATGCAAATAATTCTTCCTGAATCATCAGTTAAATTTATTAATTGTAATTACAATTAATAAATTATTTAATTAATAATTAACCTTTTAAAACCATTCTTTGTAATACAAATTTCTAAATTTTTAAGGTAGTTTGGCACTAAACTTATACCCATGCTCTTTATAAATTGGTTTGGTTTTATTTGTATATTTGTATGTGGCAATGTGATATGTGGACGATCTGCCAAGAGGGATGCCTCCCAGGAGGACTTTCTAAGGAAACTGGGCCCTATTTAACTGTTACAAACATGGAGAAACCCAGAAAACTGCATGTCACCATCCCACAGGCCAGGTGTGAACCCACAACCAATTACCAGTGTTCAATGGTTTCATCTAGGGTTTCTCATTTCCCAGTCTTTTGCTTGTCCCGGGATTCCGGGATAAAAGTGAACTGTTTCCCAGGATCCCGAGACAGAATTAATTATTTTTAAGATATACAAAATATCATGAAATCAAATGATATAATTATTTTTCATTTTTTAAAGTAATTTAATACGTTCTGCAATCTCCAAAATCATAACAATGCTGTATAAGATATATATTAAAAATTACCTTTGAATTACATAGAAATTTTCACAAATAAAAAAAGTTTATTTATTTATAGAAAAAATTTATTTAGTTTGCTGGAAACTGCATACAACAACAACAACAACAAAATGCTTTGAATTGAGTTGAAAATTTAAAAAAAAAATTAACTTAGATCAAACTTCTAACTTAAAAGGTAATTTTTGTTTTTTAAATAGAACATAATACAAAATATTATAGTAAATTTTTATAATAAGATTTTAAAAAGCAAAGATGGTCAAACTCCGATCACTCAATCTGATTCTTATTTTAGTAATGAAAAGTCCTACTACCGAGAATGCCCTTTCCGATTTAATTGATGTTAGTAGAATCGTCTTTAATGCATTTAAGAGAAGACAGATGTTATATGTTTTTTTCACTTGTAGCCTGGAAGATTTTGAGTTTGTTTGAGATTGTAGTACTTCTTTTGCTCTCTAGTATTCTTGATTTGGCTACCTCGGCTGCTTTAATAGCAGCATCAAGCTTATAGCCCGATAATTCAGCAATTTGTTTGGCTTTAATAATCAGGTTTAGGAAGAAAAACTTCATACTTGCAGACTTCGTACTCATTTGTATCCTTGCCCAATTTGCACAACCTGGCGTTACGCAGTTATCGAATCTACCGGGCGTAGTTAAAAATTAAGACAGCATAAGCACAATTGTTCCAGATATTAGTGGTTCCGACAAGTAAAGAATTTTCAGAGTCCTGCCACATATAAGCTGATTATTGACCATTTGTGACATGCCATAACGAACAAAAATTAAAAAACTAATAAGTAGGTTTAAAATTAATAAATATTCTGACAGTTTGTGAGTTAATTATACTTTCTATTTGCAAAAATTCATGATATAAATTTGCACTTCACGCCGAAGTATATTTTTACTATAACCCTTATGTGCAGTGGTGTTACAGGAGTGGAGTTCCAGATATGGAAATTTATCAGACTTTTGGAGAAAGGTCTTATCCGCTAGCACTTTCAGTAGTGTAAAACTACCATCATCAGGCAGTACATAGAATACGATAGTTTAAGCTTTCCGAACGATATTCTGACAGTTTTACAAATTTCAATATCGAATATTTCGAATGATATTTCCGATGGTTCAGCTGATTATGGTTTTTGAATGTTATTTAAAGGTTCTTATGTCAGAACGCATAAATAAGAATGATAATAAATAAATATCATAGTGAGAAATGGCCGTAAAAGAGTTTAGTTCATGCATGTAGTGCACACGAAGGCAAAATAATCATATGAGCAACAAAGGAGTATTAATAACTTGGGTTGAGTTGTTTGAAAGCTGTTATCCAAATTTGTGGGAGCTCTAAAGTTGGGAAGTTGCACAGTATGGTAGTAGAAATGTAGAGTGTCTCCCAAATAAATAGGACCAAATCTAAGAAGACTGCTATGTAATGATAGAGATAAGTACTAGTTGAACAAAAAAATCCAGTGTTTACCAAATCCTGCTAAAGCACACATTATCTAGTGAAGAAACTAGTTATGTAGGAGCCATTGCTAGAAAATTAAGTTTACGTATCCATGAACATCAAGAAGACATCAAAAATAACAGGCCAGTTATAGAATTAGCAAAGAAAGTACTCGACCACAACTACCAGCCTCTATGGAACGAAATAAAATTACTGAAATGCTGTAACAAACAAAAAGAGCTATTTATTTGAAGAACATCTCTAAGGTCTTATAAAAGTAGTAGTATTTGGAATATTTTACAATGTAACTCACAATTATTATTATTCTGTATTAAACTACATGACTGAAAAAGCGACTTCAGTAACTCCAAATGCATTTCTATGGTTTTATAGTAGTAGTATTAATTGATATAGGTTCACCAGTGGCTAAATGGATGAAACTAGGGTTTCTCAAACGAGATCCCAGTTGTTTTTTTAACCCGGGAAATTCTTCTCATCTCGGGAAATCCCTCAAATTTCTTAAAAACTCACTTTTTTCTTATTTTGTGTTAAGGTTGTGGAAATTTTGCAATTACTATAACACTTATGTGAAGTGGCATTACACAACTGATAAACATCTTACCTCTTTAGCACAAACTTCCTTAAAATTTTGACATTTATATACCAAAGAATCATTTAAATCAGTGATTCTCAAACTTTTTCGATCCACCGCCCCCTTTGTTCCATAAAGTTATACCCAACGCCCCCTAACTCATTTTCTCTTATGTGAGAAAAGGATTGGAAATATTCTTAGGAAAACTTTTCTATGAATCTCACACTTTGTGCCCTTACTGTACATTGTTCTCATCATCTGGAAACCATTAAACGAAATGTTTCCTCTTATCAACTCCAATTTTGCCTTTGGTCACCGTTCAATGCCCTGCCTCTATCATAGATATATTCATCACACCAGAAGGGGGCATTATTGCTTACTTTGAGAAACGCTGAGCTAAAATAAAAGTCAATGTGTTAGAAATATTCAAGTTGTGACCTTCAATAAAAAATAAAAAATATATAAAATGTCAACATTTTATATATATTCCGTCGAATTTTTATATGTAGAATTTGTCTGCCGTCGCCCCTCTATATTTCCTTAACGCCCCCCAATTCTCTTTGAGCCTTCTACTGCCCCCCTGAAAGCCTCCAGCGCCCACAAGGGGGCGTTATCGCCCACTTTGAGAAACGCTGATTTAAATTTAGCATTTAAAATACTTTTAAATTTCTTTCTAGCTTATTAGTTTTTTACATCAAACCAAGAAGTTAATCTAAAAAAAAATGCTTGCAACGGTTTCAATGGCCTTCTGCAAAGGTTATTATCTATTGTTGAGCCTGGTAAAACTTACGATAGCATGCAAAAAAGACCCAAAGGACATATAGAATAAAAATAACTATACAAATTTCCATCTGTAGTTTTAGTGAACAGTAGATTATTTTTAATCTGAAAATGATTCATGACAAACTACAGTTTAGTGTAAAAGGTTGTTAAGCAACAATCAATATTATCTAAAGATCAATTACAGAAATATTCATTCACAACAGGCATGAATATGGTAGATTCACACATTGTATACGTTTACACTGGAGAAATACATGTCACATAGACATAACATTTTTTATGCACATTTAATCATAAAACATGGATAAAAATGCGAGGTTTGCCGATTGGGGAAAAAGTGTCGCAACAGTCAAGCGGTCAGCACTGTCCTGTGGGAGTGGAAAAAACTTTACTGAGACAGGTCCTCCATCGCAAACTATTTATTAAATATAAAAATTTCGCTTACAACTACTGTTTTCTTCGGCGTAAGGCCTATCCACAGAGTGAATCAGTTCGTAAATAAAGTTCAATTTTTTCTACGATCTTCTCTTCTTTTGGCGAAGATGATGAGGAAAACGTAGGCTCCGGGGCGCACAGCACGACTTGAAGGGGTGATTCTCACCGTAGATTACCCTTGGCAAAACTTGCTGGGACAGGATGGCGAAAACTTCTTTCAGGACGATGACCAAGTTCCCGTTATTGAACCGCAGGAAAAATCCAGAAGCGGAGCACATCGAACTTAGAACCAATAACGTCACATCCTATTTTTGCACAATTTTTATAAGTTTTTCTGAGTCCCAGATCAAACATTCCGATAGGTCGATGCAGATCTGCCCGTTCTCTAATTGGTCTCCCCTCCTCGTTACGAATTGTAACAGGATCGGAGCCTAGATCATGGGGTGAGTCCCCCGACTGACAATTTGATTCCTATCGAAGATGTTCGATCTAAGTACTCAAATTCGTCTATTGTTTCTTTCTGAGAAATTCGTTTTTTCTCAGAAATTTCTACAGATATGACTATAAAGGGACATAATATATTCGCCTTGCCTTAGACGGTTTCTTTTTACAATATAAAATAATAATTATTATTATAATTTAAAAAAACACTTTTTTTTTTTATACGAAATTAAAACATTTTCTGTGCACGAATTTCAACCCACTTCCGGAGCCTCACAAAAACAACAATTATGAACTGTTAATATAAATGAAAATATAGTGTAGATTTGTTATAATATTTTTCAAAACATTGAAACTGTTTAAATTGACATAAGGTTGAAACTCCATCACATACAAATGAAAATTTTGCAATAATGTTCTGAAAATCTCCAGCAAAAAAATCATCATCCATAATATTATTGTCTCACTTATTTTTAATATCTACATTGAATTTTTCATCACAAATTCTGATTAATAATGTCTACAGTGATAATATTCCTGAACTAATATGGCCTATTTGATTCCTTGAGACTGGTATCAAATCTACATAATGATATGCATTTTCTTTAGAATTCCTTATCATAAAACTGAAGGGATGTGGTTAAATTGATATAAAAACATGCAAAATCTCAACTAAATGAACAGATCCATCACTTCTGATAAATTAAGAATTAAAGCTGATTAAATGAAAAGTGGTTTCAGTTTCTAGTCTGTAGGGTTTTTTCATTGTTAATTGGCAATGAAGTTTGTAACTTCTGTATTGTTCAACATGCACCATAATCTGCTACTTTCCACTTTTATTTATGCTTGTATTTAATAAGCAAAACAGAATTTGTATAAATTTACATTCCAGGGGCACATCCATGGGGGTGCTTATTTTGTTGCGGCACCCCACAGATACCAAAGCAATCGGGTTTCGAACCAAATCCTGCACACATATCACTGTTATATTCTAAGAGTTTGATTTCTGTGTCTAAAAATTATGACTGTCAAGATAAGTTATTCTAATGAATCAGTGTCATATTTTCTTTACACGCTGACCTTTGACACCAGTTGCTACAAAAAGTTCTGAATGTTCTAGAAAGCCATTCAGGAGACTTTTGTCTGATATATTGGTATAAAGACCAAAATAAACGAAGAATTTCAAATTTTCTTCCACCTCATCTTTTTTCTCAGATTGGCTGTATGTAACAATCTGGTAAGACATAATAAAATTTAGTAACCCTGGTAATTACTCACACTTGTTTTTTTGATTTTTGTTTTATTTTCTAATGAATAATCTCTAGACAAAGTTATTTATAACAGACTTCGCATTTTTTAATTTTTCTCTAATAAGAAAATGCTTCAAGGCCTATATTCAACATTTAAAATTAATATAATTCTAAGAATTTTATTGTAAATTTCCTTATTTTCAAAAAGTATTTCAGAAAACAGCAATTCAAGATTATAAATGAAACAATCCAATAATCAAATCTTTATATTACATAGAATTACATATGTTATATAAATATACCTAAATCTGAAAATATTGCAAAAAACAATTCAATTTTAATTCTGAAACTAATAATCAACAGAAATTTTTTTAAAATAAAAAATCCATCATAGTTTTGCAATAGGCTGTGATATTATTAAGTTGGAGAAAAAAAAACAAGGTCAAGCGTATGTCTTTTGAATACAATTGATACTTCTAGTAATAAAGAAAATGAATCACTGATCTGTCAGCTTCAATTTACTAAAGTTTGGGAATTTCTTGTAAGCATTAATTATGAAAAAATTCAACTTTATGAGTCAGTCATACTTGATCGATTTTACATAATTAACATTTACTGCTAAAAAAAACTGATTGTAGAGCTTAAATTTTTTCATGTCCAACTTTGTAAAAAGTACTCAAAAATTTTTTAAATTTGGCACAACAAACATAAATTTAAATACTTATAACTAAACCTATATTAAAAACTTTGACATAAGTACTGAAAATCATATAAATCTGATTTTTGATTATGTAAATTTTTAGATATAATGCAATTTTAAACAAAATATTTGTTTATTTGATTTCCTCTTATCAAATTAAATAAATTATTTAAATTAATTTTATTTATTAAATTACAATAATGAGGCTCTTAAGATCCGAGTACTGCCTCCCAAAACAATAATAGGCTACAGTATTTACATTATAAAATATCTTAACATATCAAATAGGTTAAATTATATATTTATGAATGTTTTCCTTCTCCTCTTGAAATTTTCACAATTATAATTGAAAAATTAAAGAATCTCAAATTCAGTTTAAATTATTTGCAATAAATTTAAAATTATTTAACAAAACTATTTTTTTTTTTCTTTAAAGGACTGCATTCTATGTTTTAAAACTTGTTCTTGTAGATGTTCTATTGGCATTTACCCGAAAGACACCATTAAAGGATAGGAAAAAAACATTAGTTTATATTGGTTTTGCTGGAATTTAAAGTTTTTTTTTTTTTTGTTAAACTATTTAATAATATATCATTTTTATATCTTTCATGAGGATTTAAAAGTGTAATTACAGTTGCTGTTTATATACAGCAATGCAACTCTCAGATGATCTGCCAAGGGGATGCCTCCTGGGAGACTTTCTATGGGAAACTGGCCCCTATTTAAATGCTACAAAGAAAACTCAGAAAACTTCACAAGGCAAGGTGTGCAGTGGTTTTATTCATTCAGCCACTGGTGGGCTGTAATTATAGTAGTTGAAATTCTATTTGTGTAATAATTTACTAGATAGCATTTAAAACTGATTTCAGAGAACTGAATAATTAAGAATGTAAAAATTAATGTTATACTTTCAGGTATATAATATAAAAATGTTTACAAAAAAATAATGTTTAAAACTGGATTTTATACATGATGATCCAGCTGTGTTTTTGGAATAGCATATTTTATAACAGATGCTAAATATAATCGAAATAATGAACCATTATGTTAAATGCAACTATTAACATATTCACTTGACTGAATTTCTCTGAAATTCTATAATCTCATTTTGCAAATGAGGTTAAGAGTTTACATATACAAATCAGGTTCTATTTTCTAATATTACATTAAGATTTTTATCATCTTACAACTTTATAAGTTCCTTAAAACAACAAAATAGTTAAACTGTTAATAATAATACTCAACTATACCATATTTTATATACTAATTATAACAATTTAAAATGTTTTTGAAAAATAAAATATCAACTGAAATCAATAGAAAATATTTTGACAATAATAAAAACTTAAAACATCACAAATAATATTAAATGTAAGAATTTTCATTTCTTCATTTTGTAGTTCTCTTATGAGAAATTAAATGTATACTTTATATACAAACTTATATGATTCAATATTAAATGTTTATACTCTTGATATCAGTATGCTTATACATAATTTATATGATTCAATATTAAATGTTTATACTCTTGATATCAGTATGCTTATACATAATTTATAAAACAATTTTTTTTAGTGTTACTATGTATAGAAATCATCAATGTCACTGAAAATATTGTTTCTATTTTAAAATTTCCAACTTACAGTTTTGATTATTAATTATATGATGGTAATATTATCTTTGCTATCTGNATTATGTAAATTATTATAAAAATTCTTTATATTTATTAAAATAGTTATAAAACATCTTTAAATTTTTGACGTCAATATGTGATAAACAATAACATAACCATATGTGGATGTAGAGAGACCAAGTTAGAATTCAATAGGAATCGCTACACATTTTAATACATTTTTGTTTTTAATACTTACATATTAGTAATTTATATACATTTGTTATAATCCATGTCAGTAGTTAACTCCACAATTAAGTTATTTACATTTTTAACAGCTTTTTCATGATAAAGGTAGCTCATAACAAAGGAGGTCCCCTGGTTACATTAGTGATCATAAAAGATATTGTTTTCATTGAAAACAAAGTTTTGAGCAACATAAAACATTCTCAGAATATTTTGTCAATATGTAAAAATTATTAAAATAGAAAAGGGCTTCTTAAACTATGAATCATTACCCCATTTGGGGTCACTTAGCGAAATCTTGGGGTTGCAAGATTTTAATGCAAAATATTGAAAATAATTTGTGAGAGTTTGAAAATGGCACGCTTCGTGTCATAGGTTATGTTCTTTTAGTTTTGATAGTAGTTTCACTTCTAAAACTAATAATAAAATCTTTAAAATTTGATTTTTTTTTACTGTTTATTTGCTGAAAAATAAATTAAAAAGTAGTATAACTTTCAGCTTTATTGTTTTTATAATTACTGGTAGAGATTTTATTTGAATTTAATTTAAGATGACTTTAAATTCTCATATTCTAACAAGTGAATTGTGTTTTTTATCCTTCATTTTGACAAAAAATGACAGATACTTGCATCATTGCTAGAAATCTGAAATTATTAACATTTGTATTACATACATACTTTTAAGGAAAGTGTCAAAATATAAACAGTTCATAGTTAAAAAAGAAACAAAAAGAGCAAATGTTTCAATTTTTCAATGCTTGAAATTCATTAGTTTTATTTTAATTATTTATTGACTAAGACACCACCTTTCACACTTTGTTTCTAGCAGCTTAATCACTAAGTACAAACATTTTCAGCCATTTTGAATAGCTTCTTCAGGTACAATGAGGCCAGTTGGACATTGGTTAGCGACAGTTTACATAGGTTTCTTCTTACTAGTGACGTCATTGTTGATAACAAAGTTTAGATGATAAACTGAGTCTGTGGATTGACATTAGAAATACCCTGTTCTGTTTTCAGTCCTGCAAGAAATTTAATTTTTCTCTGATTCTTGTTAAAGCTAAGATGTGCTTTCTGTACAACTTAGCTGGCGACGTCATGTTTACACTTCTATGCATTTGAAGCATTTCTATGCATTTTTTAGTGATTAAACTGCTAGAAACAAAGTGTGAAAGGTTTGTCTTAGTCATTTTAAGAAGTTCTAGCTTCAAAGGCATAGAAGTTAAATTATTTATTTATATTAGTTGATGAGCTTTTTATTATTTTTGACTTTTTCTGCAGTGGAGACTAAGAGCCTTCTTCCATGCCTATCATAGGTTTTACCAGGTCCATAACGGGATGAAACCTGATAAATCTAAGACAGACTACCCATGAAAAATTCTTCTGGGAGATGCTCACCCAGACTTGATCCTGGATCCCCTATAGCAGAAGGCTGACATCTTAACTACTTTAGCCATCTATCCATCTGACATCAACACAAGCTGATAAGCTTATATTATTAAACTTTCATACACCTATAAATTGTTTTGTATTACATGAGTTGAATTATGTTAAACTAAATATTTTATTTAATTCTAATTCTAAATTTATTCTAAAATTCTATTAATCTGTATTTATACAAATTACAGTTTAAAAAAAAGCACATTTATCCATATTTATTAATCATTCATACATTTACAGTACTGTACATAGTTTATTATTATTCAAGAATAATATATTTTTCTATAAAATTTATAAAAGTCAAAATATATCTATGTTCTATAATTAAATGTGAAAAAATCAAATTATTGTAACATCATCACAATACTGAGCTGCAACAATATCAAAAGTGCTCAGCAACTAAATAAAGAGAAACAAAACACCTTTTTTGCCGAGAAATAAATATAATTTTAAAAAACAAACATTTTCAGCCTAGTTAGTTAGTTAGTTGAAAAATGGAACGTAAATGTTACATGAATTAAATGTTCCATGAATTCATGGAACATTTACGTTCCATTTTTCAACTAACTAACTAACTAGGCTGAAAATGTTTGTTTTTTAAAATTATATTTATTTCTCGGCAAAAAAGGTGTTTTGTTTCTCTTTGCTGAGCTGCAATTTTTAATCATATTTTAATTTAAAAAATCATGCAATTTCTGGTCCAGATCAGAAGTTTATATATACAGTAGTTAACTGGGTCCTCTGGCCCTAAGCTTTCCATATGTGGTCTCAATTTTCATCTATATAACTCCACTCTTGAGATTAAGGAAGACAGACATATGATAGTGGGAATCTATATGTCTGCAATTTGAAAATGGAAGCCCAATAATATTGAGGTATTAAAGTAAGAAAGATGTGATAAAATCATTACAATATATAAATTTCATTAACATCTCCATATTGCAGTTGTTTTCAAATCAATTTAATACTTTAGATAAAGTATATTTGTTTTTCAGTATAAATTATATTATGTAAATTATTATAAAAATTCTTTATATTTATTAAAATAGTTATAAAACATCTTTAAATTTTTGACGTCAATATGTGATAAACAATAACATAACCATATGTGGATGTAGAGAGACCAAGTTAGAATTCAATAGGAATCGCTACACATTTTAATACATTTTTGTTTTTAATACTTACATATTAGTAATTTATATACATTTGTTATAATCCATGTCAGTAGTTAACTCCACAATTAAGTTATTTACATTTTTAACAGCTTTTTCATGATAAAGGTAGCTCATAACAAAGGAGGTCCCCTGGTTACACTAGTGATCATAAAAGATATTGTTTTCATTGAAAACAAAGTTTTGAGCAACATAAAACATTCTCAGAATATTTTGTCAATATGTAAAAATTATTAAAATAGAAAAGGGCTTCTTAAACTATGAATCATTACCCCATTTGGGGTCACTTAGCGAAATCTTGGGGTTGCAAGATTTTAATGCAAAATATTGAAAATAATTTGTGAGAGTTTGAAAATGGCACGCTTCGTGTCATAGGTTTCGTGAGTTGCGCTTTGTGTCATAGGTTTTCTGAGTTGCACTTTGTGTCATAGGTTTTGTGAGTTGTGCTTTGTGTCACTTCTGGTGCAACGAGACAACAATTCAGCAACACTGATTGTAGTGTGAACTAGTGTAGTGTTATCGCTTTTCAGTATATTCAGTTGTCTCTGTTCCATTGTAACACAAGAATGAACTGTGGTAGTACACCATTATTGTTTTTGCAAAAATTTGTATATATCTTTATTTTATATTTTTTTGGGGGGTTGCGAAAAAAATCACAACCATAAATGGGGTCGTGAATAAAAAAGTTTAAGAAGCCCTGAAATAGAACATATGAAAAATTTGTAATGGAAATGAAATATTTAATAATATGTTTCAAAAGTACAGATAACAAGCATCAAAAACAAATTGAAAGTGACCTAAGAAATTACTATTTGAAATTTGTGACTATATTAATTAATAAGAAAAAATATCTAACTTAAAATATGAATCTGTGAACAACAAACATGTAATTCAAAAGAATATCTAAAAAAAATTTTAAACAAAATATCAAGACAACTTATTAAAGAAGTAATTTAATTAAATATAATGTTTTTGTAATAATTTTCAAATATTTTTATATTTTCTCTTAAACTTTTCAAAAATTTTTTAAAATTTATGTTAAAATTATACTTTAAAAAATGCTCTGAAAATATATAAACTTGGCACTGTAATAGTGATGAATCAAGAAATAAAACTGCTAGTTTGAGGAAATTCAGCTAATAATGTGATATATTTTTAAAACAATCTATCCTGGAAATGTTCGAGTTTGTTGTTGTTCTATCTTTGCTTTATGTATATTCAAGATGGCCCAAGTAAGGTCAAAAACATTCCAAAATAACTTTTGCTGCCCTTAAGCAGTTTGGTTTCTTTCTTCATCAAAAAAATATTCAATTTACTGTAATACGTAATTAGGTTTTAAATTCATATAAAAATCTTTCCATGCATAGATATGAATAATATGAATATGAATATGAATTCAATACAGTAGATATATGGAACAAATTTTGAATTTACATTTAAAATATTTCAAAAGTTAACTATACATTATATTATCATTACTGGAAATATAACTGCATCAATCAATGACTATGATGATGACAGCTCATATAAATTCTTGAAACATTAAATCTTTTCCAAGTTATGAAAGACATGGACTTAAATAAATATCCAACTCAGCTTTAAACATTTAATAAACCATAATATGCATTTTAAATGTTTTAAAAATACATTCAAATTTCGGTTACACCAGAATATGGCCTATCGTATTAGGTCGAAAATGTTAGTGTTTTGATTAAACATATCTTAGCAAGAAAGGTGTATTGATGATTTATTAAATGACATGGACTTATTAACTAATTTATAAAATTATTACCATTTAATTTTATTAATTTTCTAAAAGTATTTACATATATCATAATAAAATGTAAATTCACCTTATATATTATTTTTAACAATTGGAATTTTATAAATGAGCAAATCGAGACTGATCAAATTAATATTGATGATGAAATAATTAGGTTCTACTAAAATATTTTTATTAAACATTTGAAATAAATAAGTTTGCTCAAAGTTGTTAACTTACTAATATTTCTAACACAAATGACATCATTCAATCATACTATGGCTCAGTGTTTCCCAACCTTTCTGAAATCATGGTACACTTACATAATTATGTAAAAGTTGAAGCACACTTTATTATTAAATATTACTGGACTGGTCAATAAGTCAATCACAGAGCTCTCTCTAAACTTTTTTATATGATAGTTTACTGAACAAAACTTTTGAAATATAGTTGATAACATGCAGAAATATATTTTTACAAATATTAAAAATGTCACTTTAATTTTTTTATTCATCTTGAAGTATACTTAGAATGGCTTCACAGCAATCTGGCTGGAAACCACCATTATTGCTATATTGCCATTGCAACAATTGGAGAAAAATGCAGTAAGTCTCCTTATTGCATTTTTCTCTCCCTACATATATTTACATTTTAAATATATTTTGGTAGAAGTGCATCTAGGTAGCCCCAATAGTGGTACTTCCAAGACTATGGTGTTTAATTATTTAGCCCACATGACTATGACAGCTTAGAGTAGCCCACTTGACTCTTTGTGGAGTACTTGATGTTATACAGTTTTAGAAGGTGTGGGGCTCACCCCCACCCAGGCACCAAGGTGCAAGCGATAGCAAGCACTGAGATACACATCTAATTACAGAGCATATAGAACAGGCAGTAGACTAATACGTGTTAAAAACAAACCTTTGCACCATAGGGCTACCTAAGAACAATTTTACCTATATTTTTTAAAGAACTAAACTATTATGAATAACTGTGAATTTTGTATTTAGCAATTGATACTAAAATTCTTGGCAACTAAAAAGTTTACCTTAATAAGACATTAATTATATGAAAATGACAAGTTAGTTTTAAATGATATCATACAGGATAATTCAAATGGTCTTAGACTAATGTTAAAGGCAGGTTAGGAATACAGAAACAAACAAATCCACTCGAGCATTAAATATGCTTGAGTAGCATTGTTCAAACAATAAATATGTTGTATACCTTATGTGCATTCCTTTCTGCATGATTCTTCCTGTACTTCTAGCAATTCGAAGTGGTATTTGCAACTAAATTTACAGTACCTAAGTAAAAATGGTTTGTTTTTGTATTCCTGACCTAACTTTAAAGTTTGTCTAAGACCTTTTGAATCACTCTGTATATATTACTGTACATGTTTATTTTTGCAGTCCATTTTCTTATTTTTAATAGAACAGATTGTAAAAATTATGTAAGGTATAAATTATCAGCTTTCAGATTGATTATTGAAATTATTGTCATAATAATTATTTTAAATAATGATCCAAAAAATTAAATATTTTAGAAAAACTTTACCTCGGTTTTACTGTTATTCTCGAACATAGTTTGAGCTTTGTGAAATAACTGAGCAAAAGCCGAACTCAAGCCAGTCATTTTCTGTCTACCTTCGTAGGTGATTTCGCATTGGTCCTCGTCGATTTCTCCTAGAAGTAAATCAAGATCAACGAAAGCCTTGTCAAACTCCTTCTCCAATAATTCTAACCACTTCACACTGGAGGCCATCTTAATCTGGCTCGTGAATACGCCCTCTCACGTCTATTATTGAAGGCATATTAAAAACTGCATCGTGTGTTAATTTGTTGCAATCGACTAAAGTAATGTCTCGGATAGTTTCTTATGTCGATAAAATAAGTAAAACTTATTGAATGGATAACTTCTAATTTTAATGTTTATTTCTCCATCCAATAGGTTTTTTTTGTTTTTTTGTTTTAAACTCTTTCCTCTCTGTGGTCACTAACAAGTAAGACGTGCGACTAAATATCCAGATGACACAACGCGCTGATTGGTCGACTGAATGACATCAACCCACCGAAATAGGAAATGCTGGTCGATTATATTTTGTGGTCGTCAGAATGAATTCACGCAGAAATAGATTATTTTTTTAGTTGTAATATTGAGTGAGTATAAAGTGAAAATACAGTATAAAGTTTAGCTCGCATGTTTTCTTAAATTTATAGGAATAATTTTAAAATGGTTTACTTTTACTTAATAAATTTCTAAGATTATTTATTTTTTGAACGAATTTTAACTTCATACTTGATCTTTATGTACAGTACCTCTGAACCAAATCATATACAATAGATAATTTTAATAGTGCGATTAGTGTTTTAAATCTAAATATACGTGCACAGATAATGAATAACAGAAAATTTATAATTTGTTACAGATATCATTCATAAAAAGTTCGAGAAAGGATGAAATTTATATTTAAGACGAGTCAGATTATTTTTTGAATTTGTCACATGCATTTAATATAGTTAGATGAAACAATAAAATTAAGTTTTGTATACCTCTGAAAGAGAAATTTTCACAAATCTTGCTTAACAAATTATAAAGTTTAAATGTAAAAGTTATTGAACAATTTTGAATAAAGAATAGACCTATTCTCCATAGATTACTCTCATCAGAAAAAAAATTTTTATGCTTTAGTTAGGATTGACAGTTCTTTCTATCAATAGATATTTTGTGCTTTTGAATGTCAGTTCAAAATCTGTGTTAAGAAACAGCACTTTTCAAATTTAATATAAAAAAGAAATTTCATGTATCCAGTTCCATAATAGATATACAGTATCTGTAAATATGTTTAATCAAATTTGTATGACCATTTTTCAAATTAAAAGTATAGAATTCTTGTATAAATTATTTAACAATCAATACTATGTAATACTGTAAGTATTTAACTTCCTTTGAATATGTTTTAAATAAGAATTTCCACACATTTCATCATGGAAATTGTTTATCAATATAAGTGCCAGGAAAAAGTAATGTTGCATTTGTACTGTAACGTTTTCATAGTAAGCTATTTTTGTTTGTGTTGCGTAGGAAAATATAAAGCGAAGTGATTAAGTTTCCACAGGATTTGATTTGAAAAGCAAACCAATGGATTAGAGAATTTGTAGAAAAAAATAACTTATTATTTAAAATGTTTTAACAATTATGCATTAAAAACTATGAATTATGTTTAGGTGAAAATTATATTAAATTGTTAACTAATCTGCATTTCCACTTAGCATATTCTGTTGTAATATATATAAAACATTAAATACAAGTTTTTGTAAGGTTAAAAATACTGTATTGTCTAATAAAGAATGTAAAAAAAAACTTAATTTGCAATTTACATTTGTTGTTTTTGATTATTTTATTATTATAGTAAATGTACAAAAATGATTTATTGAAATGAAAAACAGATAAAAGTTACTTCTTGATGTTTAAAACTCTCTCAACATGAAAATCTTTGATGTCACGTAATTTAGTTTAATTGAAATTTTTTCAATGATTTTAACATTAATGTCAATACACACAAGAGCTAGTGAAATTATAAATAAGTGCCTTTTATCGAGTTTTAGATGAAATGTCTATAATTATAACGTCTGCCCACTCTCAAAACTCTTACAAAGTTTAGGCTAATTGATCATTTCCAGTAGGTTGACGTCATTCAGCCGACCAATCAGCGCGTTGTGCAATCTGGATATTTAGTCGCACGTCTTTCGACTACCTATGGTCGCTACTTGCTAAAATCAACTAGAGACAAATGTTACCACCAGGGGCACTGCAATCACTACAAGAGCGCTAAATCGAATCCCAGTGAGGTCTAATGTTTTTATTTTTATTTTTATTGAAAGATATATAACCTTCAAGTTCGATTTCATAATTTTTTATATGAATTTTATTGTAAGAATGAAAAAGTTTTTATTTACACTCCAAAACCAGGTTTATGGATAAATAAATGACAATGAACAAAACTGACATAATAGCCAATTATTAAATTGCTATTATGTCAATTTATTATACATACAAACAAATTATATTATATAACATTATATTAAACATAATAATCATCATTATTATTTGCGCTATTAAAATTTACTTTGAGTAAGAAATTTTTCTGTGTTTTTTACTTTCAGCTGATGAAATAAATGATTAATTAATCGTGAGTGAAAAAATGCAACCGACAGGTAACAAAAAAAATGAAAAATGTGGAGGTCAAGTATGACTTGTGAAAAACTTTGTCGCATCTTATCATCAATGTAACAATACACTAACATAATAATCATCATTATTATTTGCGCTATTAAAATTTACTTTGAGTAAGAAATTTTTCTGTGTTTTTTACTTTCAACTGATGAAATAAATGATTAATTAATCGTGAGTGAAAAAATGCAACCAACAGGTAACAAAAAAAATGAAAAATGTGGAGGTCAAGTATGACTTGTGAAAAACTTTGTCGCATCTTATCATCAATGTAACAATACACTAATTTAATATATCCATTAATCCAGTAACGAACACCTTATTCTTTGCCAAGGGAGCCGTTGTCGGTTTTATCTCTCTGAATTTGAATTTGGCGTTCTATTTTTGTTATTCCAAATTCGAATGTTTCAACCTGAGGATGATCTATGGAGTAGATCGAAAACGTTAGTTTTTAATAAACTCCCTTGGCAAAAAATAAGGTGTTCGTTACTGGATTAATTATTTTGCCGAGTACGTTTCTGTTCAATTATATCCATTATTGAAAAATAAACACCCATGTTTGGTTTTGTTAACTGTACACATACTTTGCTTTTTGTCTAGTATATCAATTGGCAAAGCTTATGGCTTGGATATAAGGATATAACAAACTACCTCGAGATTTGATGAACGTAAACGTCTTCTCTGGTGCAGCATCTCAAGATTTTGCTGTCAATATATTTTTCATTCATCACAACTAAGTGATGGCAATAGAGAATAAACAATGTAACCTCCTAAATAGTGTAGAATAAGCTTAAACGTTTTTGGTGCAAAATAACCATGATCTAATAATTCACTATCAGTATGATCTCCGTGGAACAGGCTCGGATTACAAAGCAAATTTTGTAAACGTTCTTCCAGTTGTACTTGGAAGTGTGTGTATCTTGCAAATATAATGACTAATTGTATAATATTTCTTTATCAATCTTAAAGTATTTATAAGGGAAGGTGGGCCACGGAGAGACAGTTACGATTTTTGATATTTACTGCTCAACAAAACCGTGATTATGTATACAATAAAAATTGTTTAGATCCTAATAAAAAAGACATTATAGTTAATGGCTACAGTGCAATTATTCTACATAAGCTTGCTCTTCAATGTGATGAAAGGTTAATGTTGTTTGGAGCTATAGGATACAATAAGGGTGCGACTATGCAGAGCGATCGAGCGAGAATATGTGGCGAGAAGAGGCGAGACGCGATAAATATCAAACCCTGTCAGATATGTGCGAGAACCAGAAATTCGATCTGGCAGCGATATTTCTCGCTTCTCGCTTGTGCATTGTTTTCCTTTGCAAGAACTCGTTCTCTATTAAATTCGCGTCTGCATAGTCGCACCCTAAAGCTTTTCTATCTGTCGTCCCACCTTCCTTTAAGATTAGATAACAAACATATACTGTATTATCTTTGGTATTATGTTTTCGTGAGCTCTTCTAAGATGGTTCATTTGTTGTTGTTAGACATTGCGTTGATCGTTTTTTGAGGTAAAGATTTACTGATGTACTTTAGGAGAGTTACGACATAACACGGATATGTTTGTTTTGTAAAATTACGGCAACATAACACTTGAGCGATCTGCCTAGGGGGGATGCTCTACGGGAAGTCTTTTATAAGGTTAACTGGCCCCTATTCGGGCGTTACAGACGTGGAGAAAATACGGATAACTCCACGTGCCCAGCCCGTTCTGGCGAAACACTAACCGACCACCGAACGCCCAGTGTTCAGCGAACGGAACCGCTTGGCCACTGGTGGGCCACTTTGATGGATGTGCATCTGACGTTAATGCCCTGCGATCTCGCGGAATTTCTACTTTCTCTCAATTTATAACATGGGAGTAAGTTTTTTAAATAAATTTACTTGTAAAATGTACTGTACGTCACAAACGTAACATTTACTTGTTAGCATCTTGTCGTCTCGTGGAATGCATCACATCCACGCTTCAATCTTATCGCTAGATGCACGGAAGAAATGTCTCTTCTCGTTTGATGACTTATATTCTGCCTTGCATCCTGGCACAAAGTACGCTGACATTTTTACGTAGCATAAAAAAACAATTATTATAGGTCGAAATAACTGACTCACCAGTATATCCAAAGCAGGAAAAAGCTCTTCTGCCAACCAAGGCGCCAACTAGTGGCAAATACTGGCTCTAGCTAAGTTTGAACTGTTAGTGGAAAGACCAGGGCCGTGTTCAGTAAACGCAGAACCAGTGCCGTAACTAGCTATTCTTGTGCCGTGTGCAAGAATTTGCAATTAGGCCCCTTAGTTAATTGGGTTTGGAAAAATAATAAAACAAATACATGCATTTTGGGCCCCCTTCCAAGTGGGCCCTGTGCGGGTGCACCTGTTGTACCTGTCTAGTTACGGCACTGCGCAGAACATCTAAGTTAGAATTCTAAGGGGCTTAATGGGCGGAGCTAAGAATGTTCTGAGCATCATTGAACGATTATTCCAGGGGCGTGCCGTGACATTTGATGATAGGGAAGCTGTGTTTCTATAAGAAGCCGACATCCAGGGGCGATCAGTTAATTCTTTCTTTAAATGTATTTTTAATAGATTATTTATCTGACGTACTTAATAAACAAGTTCATTATAATTACCTCTGTTATTAGATCCAATATATTCCATATGCTCTCTAAATGCCAATTCTTGCTTTGATAAAAACATATAACATCTATTTATTTAGATATAATATATCCATTACCCATAATTATCTCGTTACAATTTTCAATATTTATTTTTTATTATATACTAATGTTAAATTCTATTCTTCTACGATTTCCAAATTGCTTCAAATACGAAAGAATCGACGATTTTTCGTGTCTTTTGCCAGCTAAATTGTCAAAGACATTCTTATTCCACACACTAATTTCACTCTGTAAATGCATTTTTATGCATTTACAGAGCCATTTTATCGTGAAAATATCGA
>NW_019384400.1:363706-367739 GCF_000671375.1 Centruroides sculpturatus
TCCGTAGCGTGGCGCTACGGACGGCGGGAAAGTAGTTCGGCTGCCCGATGACGTTTTACGTATTATAGGAGTTATTTTTACCGTTGTTTACGGATACTGCCACAATTTTTATAGGAATCATAACTATAGGAAACGGTTTTATAGGGGGATCTACTGTATTCAAATGAAGCTGCGTCAGATCGTGACGAAATTAATGAAGCAATTATTAATTGTAATAAAAAAATGGACCGTTATCTTCCGTTAAAATGTACAGTAGACCCCTATAACGCGAGTTCCTATAACGTAGATTCCTATAACGCGGCGAAAAAATTGCGACAATATTCGTATAAAGACGCTAAGAAGGATGCATAAAACGCGGTAAAATGTCATCGCCAACTCGTCATCGCGGACGAGCAGCCGAACTACTTTCCACCGTCCAGCGCCACGCTACGGAGAGTTTAGGCGGGTAAATTGAGTTTACTATCGTCTGTACAGTATTATATATAAATTATATATAAATTAGGTACTGTATATATAATTATATATTAACTTATTGTAACTTTGTTATAATTAAATATATAATTTCCGCCGTCTAGCGTGGCGCCACGCTACGGAGATTTTACGCTAACTATCGTCTGTACAGTATGTAAATTAGGTACCGTAAGTCTAATACAGTACTGTAATTTTATACATTTCTTGTGAAAGAAACATTTCTTATTCAACGGCGATTAAAATTATTTCTATTAATGATGTCTCCAAAGTTCAACGAAGTTTTCGCAGAAAAATAACATCGCGGAACAGCGCAGCAAATCGCGGCCGCGGTTTGCTGCGCTGTTCCGCGACGAAACCAAGCTTTAGCAACGGCTATGTCGAATGGTGCACACTCGGTAAGTAATCCTAAACTTTTTGTTTATAGCGTAGTTTATACGGATTATTTCCAAAAAAATATACGTATTTTGGAAATGTTGAGTCGGATTAGTCTAGAATTGATTAATTTTATGGAAGAAAACCTTTCAAACAGCCGTAGTCTGTAAACTTCACACGTGTCGGGCTGCGATTGGTTCATGTATTTAAGGATTCCTACGACGCGAAATTCGTATAACGAGGAACGTATCTTTGCGTTATAGGGGGTCTACTGTATTCGGAATCTGTTATACCGATGCATGATAATTTTACATTTCGAAGTCATTTTAGAATGAGTTAATTATTTGAATGAGAGAATAACATTGTGATTGTTATAATAATATACGTTTAGTCCAACACGGGCAGCCATCTTGCAAATTGTACAATGAGACAAAAACAATGACGTCACTAGTAGAAATTAGCATAGATAAAAGAAGCTGACTGAACTAGCTACAATTCTAGCGGTGGGAGAAGTCAAGCAGTAGTTAGAAACGAGTTCAACATCGCAGCATAACTAGACTTAGCAAAAATTCAGGGGTCGTATTCTGGTCATCGTCTCTGGTCTCTTGTCTCTCACAAGCCGGTCGCTGATTGGCTAATCATTTGGATTAGCCAATCAGCGATTGTCTTGTGAGAGACGAGAGACCAGAGACGGTGACCAGAATATGGCCCCTGCGTTACTGAACACGGCCCTGGTAATCTACCGACTCTGCTTCGGGTGGACAGTTATTTCTATCATTTCATCTTTTAATTCACAGTTTAAACACTCTAGTAGATTTAGAAACATCGATATCGTCGGGCACCATTTTCTTAACGAAGTGAACTCTCTTTCCTTCGTGAACTTCGTTAGAGTTTCGTTCGAAACGTCATCACTGCAAAGCATGCGCACTGAGCGAGACTACTACTTTTCGAACGATTTGTTACTAACGCGTTTAACTCGTTCGACTTTACGAACCTGCCCCTTAAGGTACGTTCGTAAAGTCGAACGAGTTAAACGAGAATGACGTCATCGTTATTCTTATTTAGTTAGACTTTTCGAACGATTCGTTTATAACTAAATGGATGTTTCTAAAATCGAAGATATGAATGTTGTTAGTGCAGCCTTATCCGAAATATTTTTCTTAGATTGCTTCGTGTGGACAGTTATTCTAATCATTTCACCTTTTAATTCACAATTTAAACACTCGAGTAGATTTAGAAACATCGATATCGTCGGCCGCCATTTTCTTAACGAAGTGAACTAACTCTTTCCTTCGTGAACTTCGTTAGAGTTTCGTTCGAAACGTCATCACCGCAGAGCATGCGCACTGAGCGAGACTATTACTTTTAGAACGATTCGTTACTAACGCGTTTAACTCGTTCGACTTTACGAACGTACCCTTAGTTTCATACGTTTGAAGTTGAATTCTGGTCTGTTAGATTATTATTTTGTTATCCTATTATTATTTTTTAATCTGGTATTTATATCAAATATCTGAATAAAACAATTGTAAAAATTATTTTTAGAGTATTTAGCACGCAAAAATAATACAATTACTAATTTTTTTCAAAATTTAAATTTTTTATACGTTAAAAATGTATGTATTTTCGTTATACCAAGAAGTAAAGTGCAGGTGTCGCTGAAGTAAACTATTTTGGTTTATTCGCATCGTTTGTAATTTTTTGTAGGTATTGATGGCTGGCGGTAGAAGAAACTCGTCGAAATCTGGTTGTTCGAAAGCACAACATGTTGAAGATAGGTACATTTCAACCCAGCAATTAAATACTTTTAATAATTAAATAAGTTTATAATATAAATTCGTCTTGAAAATTTGCACTAACAGATGTGAATTAGCAATAACAACAGAGTCGTGTTTATTTTTTCACTCATCAATTGTACACCCCTGTGCGAGTGCGTAATTAATGATTTTTCTTTTTGGTCTCCAAAAAGAAAAATCATTACTTACGCGCTCGCACAGGGGTGTACAATTCTGGGGTGGGTGGGGAAATCCCTCATTCAGAGTTCGTGTTATCACTTAGAATTTGACCATTGAAATAGAAAAGGATTACAGTGAAATTCTGTTAACTCAGTATGCCGGCAGACTGGTAAGCTGGCTTGTCAGGATTATTGGTGCATTGTTCTTTGCCATCATTGTTGATGACTTCCGATATAAACATGGTGAAAACAGAGGAAGATTGAGATGTGATGCTGCTTGAGGTAAAACTAGTTAGTTTGTGCATGATTTATTTAAAGACTTTTTCAAAGACATTAGCACATGGGTTTGATATGAGAAACAGAAATATTTGGCATGCTTGGAATCCATAAATATCCTGGTAACAGCTATGGTATGTTACTGTTCGTGTACTTTGATAATTAGAATACGTCTGTATTTATATGCAATTAAAGTGTACAAAGCACAAAGTAAGAATTGTGTGTTTTTCTTTCACACCGACCAAGGGTAGGAATAATCTGAAAAAATTGAAATGGTGTGTTAAACAATCAGAAAAGGCATATTTGTATTGTTTTACATGTGAAGATGTATAAAATTTGATAAGGAGGCATAATTGATAATCTGACACTGTGTTGGTTCCAACAATGCCGGATTAATGGAATTTCACTGTATTTTGTTGTTTTGACGTATAGGAAGCCA
The DNA here is from genome assembly GCF_000671375.1 of Centruroides sculpturatus. Classification (NCBI taxonomy): domain Eukaryota; kingdom Metazoa; phylum Arthropoda; class Arachnida; order Scorpiones; family Buthidae; genus Centruroides; species Centruroides sculpturatus. Next base: position 367,219 of record NW_019384400.1, read on the forward strand.
ACACCAATTCCCATATATGTACATGTGATATTCAAAGGATAAATTCATCGTTGATAAAATCAGAACTGTAAATGATCTCTCTACATTGGCAATCTCTAATCTGTTGCCTGCAGACTGGATCTGGCTTACTGAAACCACATAATATTTATAATCAACAACTGAATGATTGAGATGGTAAAGGTGTTGGTTTGCCACTCTGAGAAGCCCAAATTCCAGTTTGGCTTGGATAGTTCAGGAATTTTTATAGATATTCTCTTCTGGATATGTTGGACCCTCATTGCACAGCTGCCTCACATTATGGGCTTGGCCAAATCCACAAAGTATATGACTGTAAAGGCCTTTTTAAGCGTTTTTCACATTGAAGTGTCAAAAATGAAAAAGTTATTTATAATCAATAAGTTGATTAAGCTATTGATAGTAATTGTTAATTTACTTTTATCACATTATATATGTGGTATGTACAGTTTCCAGAAATATGATTAAGAGTAACAAAAATACTATTGATAGTAATTGTTAATTTA
>NW_019384400.1:374627-377523 GCF_000671375.1 Centruroides sculpturatus
TTATCTGACGCAAGTCCGATGAAGTACGCATGCGCATTTCGGTTTCTGTTTAATTTGTATTTCATGCGTTCTTTTTTTAGTGTTCTTTTTTAATATTGGTTCAACTGAAGATGGCCGTTTAAAAACGGTTGAAAACGTTTTTATTAAACATTATTTATTGCTGGATAGTTAAAGGTTTATTTTATTTTATTTATATTATTCATTCCAGTATAAGTTCTTGTTTTTATTTATTGTCTGTACCTAGCCACAAATTGTTAACCATATAATTTTTTACATTTTTAAATGCTATTAAAAATGTATTATTGCACAAACAATCAAAATGTCATTATTTTGAAAATAAAACAAGGTAACATCAACTCCACTAAAATCACAAAAAACTTTTTTTCTTAATTTCAGTTCTGTAAACTTTTTATTGCATCTTTTAAATTTACTTGATCAGCAATTTCATGCTCAATTGCCAACATGGCCAAACCATTAAGACGATTCATCAAACTAAACAACAACTTAATTATAGATGTACTTACCTTTAAAAATTAAGAAATCGCACTTAAGTAAATTTTATGAACTTCCACTTGTTATCAGTATCAATGTAATAGCAAGAATAATGCTATTGTGTAATGAAACCGCTCTTTTATAATTAGAGGTAAGTATAAGCGAGTCTATGTATGTTCAAACAGAAGCTGAAGCAGTGCTCTGCTCTGCTATTCTGCTCTACAGAATAGCATAGAATTCTAATGCTATTCTGTTCAGAGAAGTATATGCAAGTTCAAGCATCGTCCTTTACAAATTCTGCATTAATTTTTCAATAATAGTGTAAATATTTTTAGCTTTTAGACATAAACAATATAAATACGATATGCACTGTAAATTTTTAGTGAACGAAAAAATTGATAAGTAAAATTTTCTATTAATTGAGTATTTAACACACCAATTCTTTTCTCACGCTTACAGCCAAAATGGTGCCCCTAAACTTTGGCGCCCCGGACAAATGTCCGGGTTGCCCACCCCTAGAGCGGGCCCTGCCACCAGTGGCCAAGCAGTTTTGTTCCCTGAACACTGGGAGTTTGGTTATGGATTTGTGCCTGACCAGTGGGCTGCCCACATGGAATTTTCTGGGTTTTCTCCACGTCTGTAATGCCTGAATAGGAGCCAGTTATCCTTAAAAAGGTTATTCCCCCTAGGCAGATTGCCCAAGTGTTGCATTGCCGTAACTTAATTAAACAAACAAAAAGTAAAGACCAGATGTATCCACGTTTGGATGAAAAACCATATTAAAATATAACTGATAATTGACATTTGTGATTATCAATTAGTAGTATAGTAAATATAGCCAGATAGACAAAACTAGAAATAGAACTAGTATTCAGTTAGTTCTGCTAGTTACTTCATGCATTATATTCATATTTTTAAAGTAATTAGGTTGGATGGTATCCCAGTGACTAAGTTTTAATTAAATATTCTTGTTTATTTTTATTACATAAAAAATTTTATGTTGATTCTTTATAAAATTTATTTATACATTATTATTGTTTTTTAGAATTTTTATTTGATAAACCCTCATGAAGTTTTATTCTGTATAATTTTAATTGGGAGGCGTCTTCAATTGAGTCTTTTTAAAAAGGTAAGTTTCTTTTTATTTTATTGATTTTTAAAGAAAAAAAAATCTATTGGTATTTTACAAAATAAACTTTTTCTGAATTGTAATTACTGTATTCAGTTTTAATAATTCAATACAAAAACTTGGAAGTTTTAGTGTAATGAAGCTGTGTGGATGAAGAATTTTGTTTGTAAGGTGAAATTTCATTAAATTGAAATATAATTATACACTATATATTACGTTATAACCAGTTTAAAATTGGGAGATTGAATTTTAAGTTAATTTTTTGTCAAAATATTCATCCAAAAACTTACTTTGTACAGTATTATTTTTTCTGGGATTATTATGTTGTTTTATTTGTAATAATTTAAAATACTATATAGAAAAAATGGTAATAATTTTNAGTTCTCCTGGAACCAATTACCAACGTAAGGTGAGGTATACCTGTATTATTTTTGGATGCATTAAGAATAATTTTAATTAATTAAGTTTGAAATTTGATTTAAAGGCTACCTCACTACTAAATTAAGAATAGAAATTAAAGTTAATGAAAAGTTTAACATATATTATTTTTTTGTTTTATTAAGGTCTTCTAACACTAATGAAAGTGAAAATCAAGTTTCATCTCAGTTATCTCATCCAAAACATGTTCCTCTTCCTGATATTCCTACAGACAGTGAATTATTATTTGAAATAGTTTCACTTTTATTTGGTTCAATAGCACTTGGTAGTCAATATTTGAATTTATATAGAACAGTATGGTGGCTTCCTCATTCTCATACAGAATATGCATTGGTGAGTAAAATCTCTATGTTTAACATGACATACTACTATATATATATATATATATATATATATACATGGTACCTCAGGATACAAATGCCCAGCATACGAAATTTTCAGGATACGACATGAAATTCGAACATATTTTTACTCCACGATATGAACAAAAACTCACCATATGACTTACATTAGTTCGCAGCGCCATTTTTATTCACTTCTGCTCATTAGTCTCAGTCCGCATGTTTGCTTCGTCGTTGAAGGATCTTGTACGATAAAGGAAATCTCGAGGTATTATCAGAAAGTGACTGGTTTTATTGAAAAGAAACATCCCGAAAAGGTTCACACTGGCTGTATTGCTGCTCGGAGTAATGACATTTGCCTAAGTAATTTTAGAAACATTTTAAAAAGTATGCAAAGCCAAACCTCTTTGGATAGATATTTTACCAAGCGACCTCTATCCAGTGAAAGTGCTGGTGGAAGTGAAGGAAAGAAAGCAAAAAGCAGTGAATAAAAATT
>NW_019384400.1:383145-394132 GCF_000671375.1 Centruroides sculpturatus
TTATCTGACGCAAGTCCGATGAAGTACGCATGCGCATTTCGGTTTCTGTTTAATTTGTATTTCATGCGTTCTTTTTTTAGTGTTCTTTTTTAATATTGGTTCAACTGAAGATGGCCGTTTAAAAACGGTTGAAAACGTTTTTATTAAACATTATTTATTGCTGGATAGTTAAAGGTTTATTTTATTTTATTTATATTATTCATTCCAGTATAAGTTCTTGTTTTTATTTATTGTCTGTACCTAGCCACAAATTGTTAACCATATAATTTTTTACATTTTTAAATGCTATTAAAAATGTATTATTGCACAAACAATCAAAATGTCATTATTTTGAAAATAAAACAAGGTAACATCAACTCCACTAAAATCACAAAAAACTTTTTTTCTTAATTTCAGTTCTGTAAACTTTTTATTGCATCTTTTAAATTTACTTGATCAGCAATTTCATGCTCAATTGCCAACATGGCCAAACCATTAAGACGATTCATCAAACTAAACAACAACTTAATTATAGATGTACTTACCTTTAAAAATTAAGAAATCGCACTTAAGTAAATTTTATGAACTTCCACTTGTTATCAGTATCAATGTAATAGCAAGAATAATGCTATTGTGTAATGAAACCGCTCTTTTATAATTAGAGGTAAGTATAAGCGAGTCTATGTATGTTCAAACAGAAGCTGAAGCAGTGCTCTGCTCTGCTATTCTGCTCTACAGAATAGCATAGAATTCTAATGCTATTCTGTTCAGAGAAGTATATGCAAGTTCAAGCATCGTCCTTTACAAATTCTGCATTAATTTTTCAATAATAGTGTAAATATTTTTAGCTTTTAGACATAAACAATATAAATACGATATGCACTGTAAATTTTTAGTGAACGAAAAAATTGATAAGTAAAATTTTCTATTAATTGAGTATTTAACACACCAATTCTTTTCTCACGCTTACAGCCAAAATGGTGCCCCTAAACTTTGGCGCCCCGGACAAATGTCCGGGTTGCCCACCCCTAGAGCGGGCCCTGCCACCAGTGGCCAAGCAGTTTTGTTCCCTGAACACTGGGAGTTTGGTTATGGATTTGTGCCTGACCAGTGGGCTGCCCACATGGAATTTTCCGGGTTTTCTCCACGTCTGTAATGCCTGAATAGGAGCCAGTTATCCTTAAAAAGGTTATTCCCCCTAGGCAGATTGCCCAAGTGTTGCATTGCCGTAACTTAATTAAACAAACAAAAAGTAAAGACCAGATGTATCCACGTTTGGATGAAAAACCATATTAAAATATAACTGATAATTGACATTTGTGATTATCAATTAGTAGTATAGTAAATATAGCCAGATAGACAAAACTAGAAATAGAACTAGTATTCAGTTAGTTCTGCTAGTTACTTCATGCATTATATTCATATTTTTAAAGTAATTAGGTTGGATGGTATCCCAGTGACTAAGTTTTAATTAAATATTCTTGTTTATTTTTATTACATAAAAAATTTTATGTTGATTCTTTATAAAATTTATTTATACATTATTATTGTTTTTTAGAATTTTTATTTGATAAACCCTCATGAAGTTTTATTCTGTATAATTTTAATTGGGAGGCGTCTTCAATTGAGTCTTTTTAAAAAGGTAAGTTTCTTTTTATTTTATTGATTTTTAAAGAAAAAAAAATCTATTGGTATTTTACAAAATAAACTTTTTCTGAATTGTAATTACTGTATTCAGTTTTAATAATTCAATACAAAAACTTGGAAGTTTTAGTGTAATGAAGCTGTGTGGATGAAGAATTTTGTTTGTAAGGTGAAATTTCATTAAATTTAAATATAATTATACACTATATATTACGTTATAACCAGTTTAAAATTGGGAGATTGAATTTTAAGTTAATTTTTTGTCAAAATATTCATCCAAAAACTTACTTTGTACAGTATTATTTTTTCTGGGATTATTATGTTGTTTTATTTGTAATAATTTAAAATACTATATAGAAAAAATGGTAATAATTTTTATATCTAAAAACAAATCAGATTTTTATAAAGAACATACTGTATTTATAACTAAACACACTTAAGAAAACCTTTAAATATGCAGCCATATTTATGAAATCCTAACGTTTTCAGTCTTATTTAATGACCTTTATCAAGAATAAACGGAAAAAGAGAAAAAATCGAACTCCGAATTCTGAGAAAATTTGAAATACTGATACCCGGTATCGGTATTTCAAATTTTCTCAGAATTTGATTTTTTCTCTTTTTCTGTTTATTCTTGATAAAGGTCATTAAATATGACTGAAAACGTTAGGATTTAATAAATACAGCTACATATTTAAATGTTTTCTTGAGTGTGTTTAGTTATTAAGAAATGCAGTCTACGATGAGTTCTAACTGTATTTATTCTAATAAATAGTATGGTCATAAGATGAAAAACGTTATAGACAGTACACACTAATAGTAAGCATGCTGTTATTGAAGGAAGATAAACATATTTTAAAACTGAAAAAAATTGCATATTCTATTTAGTGTTATCACTCTTATCATCTGTCAAAATAACGTGTGAGTTTGTTAAATGTTGTATTGTTCAAATAATAATGTGAAAAACTTACCAGATTTATTCCCATTAATAGTAGTTGCATCAAATTTCCAAAGAATAAAAATAATAATTGCCTTTAATAGTAAGCTCTCTAATAAACAGTTACAAGTTGAAAAAAGTTATAGATGACAGGCTGTTTATTAGAATAAATACTGTAGTTTATATGAGAGAGATCCAATCACTAAAAGAAAGGAGATAATGAACTTCAAAAAGTCACTATATTAGATAGTAACTTTTACTAATCTATCATATTGAATGTATTTGCATTCCTACATTTTATCATTGGATAATACCATGCAGTAAGATATCAGTCTACTGCTGTTACAAATCAAGTTACTGTAAGAGTATCCAGACACTCATACTTTTTCATGGATATTATGATAATCACCTAATTAAAGTGTCTATAATGTCATCTTGAAAACATTTTAAATGTTAAAAATGAGTTTAAATTAAATGTTTATTACTAGTAAAGCTAATTTGAACTAACATGGGTATTGAGTAATACAGCCAAAAACATCTATACTACGTCTATAAATGAAGCTTAATTGTATCACATGTTTGGATTGTTGTTTTGGACTATAAATGTAAGACATATCTCTGTTTTGGAGCAGTAACCATGAGTAAAAAGTGTGTTTTGGGATAAATAAAATATGGAAATAATAAAATTGAAATGTTTTAAATTTAATGCTAAATGTTGTTGTAATGCATTGGGCTATTTTTGGCTACATTATTAATTCAGTTTTTAAGTAATTTGTTTCTAGAGGTAGATGTTATGTGCCATCTCTTATTAAATTTAATGATTAGAATAAATTAATATTTAATAAATAATTTAGAATATTCTGGATGAAAAGAATTAGCCTGGAGCAGATTCCCAAACTTTTGATTACCATGCAGATGCATTGCCAGTTATGTTATCCAGACCTCTGAGCAATTCTTCTCTTCCAGACATATTTAATCTTAGATGTAACCACCCATGGTTATGCATAGCACCGGCTGAGGGCAAATTACTTAAAAAATTCTGGATGAAAAGAATTAGCCTGGAGCAGATTCCCAAACTTTTGATTACCATGCAGATGCATTGCCAGTTATGTTATCCAGACCTCTGAGCGATTCTTCTCTTCCAGACATATTTAATCTTAGATGTAACCACCCATGGTTATGCATAGCACCGGCTGAGGGCAAATTACTTAAAAATTTAACTAATGATATGTTTATATTTTAAATTTAATTTATGAAAATGTTCTTTAAAAATGATTTAAGAGAGAGAGCTTAATTTTGAAAAATTTTTAAAAATTGTATTATAATTAATCAAAATTTAAAATATATTAAAATATTTCATTAAAAATATTAAATAATTTTTTAAAATCAGTTTTGTTTCAAATGTTTACCAACATCGCTTCAAGTGACGGGCTTGCAGATCAGTCGGATATTTGTCATTTCAACTGAAATTCCGTTTATTTTATGGTGTTCCTATTACATATTACTACAGCATGGAACTTTAAGTGTATTCTGTTTAGGTTATCCGTAAGTATTATTTAAATCTTAATCTAAATGAAAAATTTTATTTTGTTAACAATTTTATATGTAAAAAAAATATAGCAGCTTTATATTATAATATAGCAGCTTTATATTTAAATTATAATTTGTTCCTAAAGCTGCATAAAGCTTTAGGAACAAATTATAATTACAGATATCCCTCATAAACACTGTAGTTAAGTTTCGAAAAAGTGCCGTGTTACGTGAACCTGTGTTACATGAGACAAAGGTCTAGTACAAAACAGAGTTATGTTCCAAGAGTTAGCAAAAGTATACTATTCTATAATTAAGAGAAATATGTTTATTAAAGCAATCAATAATTAACTAATAATCATAATCAAAAGTATTGCACATTAATATTAATTTTTTCTTTCACTGCTAAACACCATTAAATGATGATGATTTCTTTTTGGCAAAATAATCTTTTGAGCTTTTTGTTGACCTTAATCTCAAGTATTGGCAACATCTTGATTTTTCTGTACTTTTTTCTTAAAATCTGACATTTTTAGAGGATTGCATTTGCCTAAGGAATTGTTACAAATTTAATCTTTTTATATAGTAACTTTTAATTTAATATAAAACAAAACACAACAACAGTGTTTTGGGTTCAGATAGAGCAGTGTTTTTCAACCTTTTTCTCATTGTGGACTGGTAAAATTATTTATAATTTTAATGGTCAAGTAATTATAATCAACTATGAATTATGCTTATTTATTAAGCTTATGTTTATCTAGAGTTACTATACATAATAAAGTATATACAGTAACTCTAGATTGCTATTTAAATGTCACCCATAATCAACTACCCTAGCTTCAGTATGATCAAATATTTTTCTGTAGCCTGGTGAAATTTTTTTGCAGAGTGGCAGTTGAAAAACACTGATTTAGGGCACTGTCATCAATGACAGTGACATCTGCTTTATAGGAAGCTAGGACAAGGAAGAAAAAAATTGTACAATCGGTTTTCATTAAAGAAAACTAGGCAAAAAGTATGAAACAACATTGAAAATTTCAATATTCTAAAATCCATGGGCTAATATGAGACAACACACATTGTTACTTGAATAAAACAAAATATCAAATGACATGTTTGCACTTAAAAATTGTGATGTTTTGTATGGGGACGTCACCAATGCTTGAATTGCATTAGAGCAATTTTGGTAGTGTGTTGTGTGGTTGATTTTAGCAATTCTCAAACTGTGTTATATGAGGGATACCTGTATTTTAAACTAGCTGATATACCTTGTGCCGTTTGGACAAAAAGTAAGAACAACAAACATTAAAATGAAAACTATATTAAGAGTTTTGTTATTTTAGCCTACCATTGTCAGTCATTCTTATCAGTGTTAAAATAATAATTTATTGTAATAAAAAAAAAATTCCTTTTTTAANCATTTTCATGATATGATCTCAGTTTCAGAATGGATTAATTTCGTATCCTGAGGTACCACTGTATATAAAACAAAATTTTTTTTAAATTTAATTTGATAACATATATACAGAACCACTAAGCATAACTCAGAGAAAATGACAAATATCTTCAAAACAAAACTGATACTATTAATATATTTAAAATTTCATTCTGATATCAGTAGCATAATTAGAGAGAGGTCCAGGGAGCTTGGGACCTTTGTAAATGAATTAATAAAGAAATGTTAGTAAACAAACAAGGAATCCAATTTGTTTGTTAACATTTCATTATTTATTAATCTGTTAAACTGTGCTTAAAATTTGTAAATAAATTAAGAAAAAAAATTAAATCAGTACAGGAAAAAATTTGAACAAGACATAATGCACTTATACACATGTATTAGGGGCAATCAAATGAAAATGAGACAGACTATATAACAAGTGTGGCACGGAAGTTGGTAATGCAGGTAGGTGTGTATATAGAAGTGCCCTCTATTGGGAATCAGGAAAGAACAGTGTGAACATTCACCGCTGTGCCATTTGTCTGTTAGATGTGCTCAAAGTGAGGTCGGTGAGTCGTGTGTGCGTCCAACATCACTATGGAAGTCTGCTGCTTGTTGACTTTCTGGAACACGGTGCCACAATTAATGCACAATTAATGCACATGGTACATAGAAACTTTGCAAAAATTGAAGCGTGCCATCAAATCCAAACACCTAGGAATGTTGACAGACAGCATCATTCTGTTGCAGGATAATACCCACCCACATGTTACCAAGATGTTTTGACTACGCTATGGACTACATAGTCTATACACATCATCCATACAGTCCCGATTTCTCCCCATGTGAATTCCATATTTTTAGAACCCTGAGGAAGGACATTCTTGGCCGTCAATTTGCTTCAGATGAAAAGGTGCACGCCTGGATACAATCATGGCATAGGCAACTGCAAACATTTTTCTATGAAAGCATTGATCGTCTTGTCTTACAGTGGGATAAATGTATTAACAGTTATGACAATTACTTTTGAAATAATAAACAGTTTGCTTACTTTTTTCCCATCTGTCTCGTTTTCAATTGACTGCCCCTAATATATGCATTTATCTCAGTTTACTTTCATATGCAGTGATACAAGGATGAATGTAGGTTCGCATATGCTAATTCAGATTTAATTTTGGTTCTAGTTTCACTACTGTTTGATATGGCTAGGAAAAAATGGTATGCCATTTTAAAAATATGTTTTAGATAGTATTCTTTCTTATTATTTATAATCTGAATTATCATTGATGAAAAGTTAAATCTATTTTCTATTGTGTTGGTGTTTTGTCAAGTGATTTGTGATTCTGAAGAACCAATTATCAAAGTTAAATAAAACACTTCTTTTTTAGTTTAGATGAATTCCTATAATTGTGATTTTATTCTTAACTCTTAGAAGCATACCACCTTTTCTATTTTTTTTTTTTTTTTTTTTTCCTGGAAGCTGCATGGTGGTATATTTCTTCTACCAATATTTGAACATCTTGTTTTGGTTCTTTTTCTTTCCCATAGATGGTACATGCTTACTTTTTATGTTTCTGCTGTAATATATTTCCACCATTGTGTGGTGGTATTTTATGGTGTGCCTTTTGCTGTTTTATTTTTTCAATTATAAAGTGAGAATTTATTTTCTGATTTTGTCTTCAGTATCCACTCTACAGTATCTATAAACAGTGTGTATGATGAGCTAAACATTTATTATCTATGTAGACTTAATGGCTGAGTAAATTAGGTGATACGTTATTATCATTGTGCATGTATCAAATAAAACCTTACATTTTTTTTCATTTGTATTGTAGCATATTTTGTTTGAAGTTTATTACTACTTGAAAATATTTTATTGAGTGCTTTTTAGTTTCATGTTATTTCTAATTTACCTTTTGAAGGTTTCCAAATTAATAAAATGGATAATTTGAATAATGATCAAGTAAGAGCAGCTTTTGCTGAAATACCTTCTTATGATGAATCTGTTGTGGACTATTCTGATGAAGATGATAACCCTACATTTTCTCCTGTGACAAAACCATCAGTATTAGAAGTGGAAATATCTTTCAGTTTGCCATCTGATATTGAAGATGTGATTGATGTGGACATAGCTCTGGTATCAGTAGTTGCACCTTTGCAACCACATGGGGAAGACAATTCACTCCTAATATTATCACAGAATTACAAGGTGTGTAGGCCCAGTTCAGACATTAGAGATTTAGAGAATCCAACACCAGTCAATGTATTTCTGAAGATATTTATAGAAGAATTACTTGACCTAATTATCTTTCAAACTAAATTGTATGCCACACAATCTGGCAAAAGATCTGTCAACTGTCCACTTCTGATGAAATTAGTACATTTCTTGTTATTAATTTGCTGATGAGGATTTAAAAAAAAAGCAATCATCATACAGAATTATTGGTCAAGTGCTTCAGAACTTTACAATTCTTATATTTCCACCTTATGACAGTAAATTGTTTCATCTGGCTTCTTAGTTACATTCATGTAAATGATAACAGCTTACAGCCAAAGGAAGGAAATTTAAGGTTTATTTATTTATTTTCTATGAATATGAGAAAAGTACAATTGTTATTCACAAGCATTGTTGTGTTAAAAACTATTTTTCTGTCTTGATTAATTAATAATAATATATAAAAATGATATTCAAATGACTTTGTCACAATGCTGGGCTGCAATTTTTAATCATATTCTTAATTTATTTAATCTAAAATATATGTTCTCCATATCAAATTAGTAGTGTCTTGCCCTGTACATCATACTTTTCCTGATAACAACAGTCATGCCAATTATCTATAACTCCATTCAGGAGAGAATATTTGAATTGAATTTGTGACTTCTAGTCTAGACCAGAAGTTTATATATATTAGGTTGTTCGGGAAGTAAGTTCATTTTTTTTACCACTAGACGATTAGTCATATTTTTTCCGCCATTTTTATTCTAAACCGTGTTATCGTTATATATTTTGACAGCTAGCATTTTAAGGCTTATTTGTAAAAAATTTTGTTTGATTTTGTGCAATTGTTTATTTTTTGTGTCCCATCAAATATGGAAGATCGAAAACAGCATTTTCAGCATATTTTGCTTTTTTATTACCAAAAAATCAAAATGCTGTTCAAGCAAGAAAAAATTGTGGTACTGTATGGAGATGATGTGTTGAGAGAAAGACGGTGCCAAAACTGGTTTACAAAATTTCATTCCGGCAATTTCAATATTGAAGATGCACCATGTTCTGGATGGCCAGTTGAAACCAATGAAAACAAAATAAAGGTACTGATTGAAGCAAACTGCCGAATAACAACACGTGAAATCACTAAGAGATTAAATTTGTCAAATTGAACCATTTATGATTACTTGAAACAAATTGGTTTCGTTTCAAAGCTTGATACATGGGTTCACATGTTCTTAAAGAGAGATGCTCTCTTTGGTGGGATTTTAAGGAAATTTTTTTTTTGCAGTTTTACCAGACAATTTAACAATTGATTTGAAAGTGTACTGCCATCAAGTATACAAATTGAGTAATATCATCAAACAGAAAAGGCGGCCAAATTGATCAACAAAACAGGTGTTGTATTTTACCACAATAATGTCAAATTTCACACAAGTTTGGTAACTGGTCAGAAACTGTTATAACTTAGATGGGACAGCTATCACAACAACCATATTTGCCAGATCCAGCACACTCAGATCAGTACTTGTTCCGGTCTATACAAATTTTTTTAAACTGTAAGACATTTACTTGAAATGACAATGTCAAAAATCACTTGGATCAGTTTTTTGTAAGCAACGATCAAAACTTTTATGAATGTGAAATCATTCTACTACCAGAAATGATGACAACAGGTATTTGATCAAAGTGGTCGATATGTAATTCAATAAAATATTTATTTATTATAAAAATATTGTTTTTTTTTCCACGGAAAAAAATGAACTTACTTTCCAAACAACCCAATAGTTAATTGAGGCTTTCTGTGCCTAAGCTTTCACATCTGATCTCAACTTTCATCTATCTAACACCATTCTTGAGATTAAGGAAGGACAGACTGGCAGACAAATGACAGTGGGAATTTATAGGTCTACAATTTTTTCAAATTGCAACTCAATTATGATAAAATATTTAAAAGGCAGGATACAGCCAATTATTACTGATGAAAAATGTTACAACAATTTATTAATTTTTGTAAATTATTGCAAAATCTGGAGCATTGCTCACTATCAAATGACATTTTTGGCTAAATAACTTGTTGAAAAATTTATGTAATTAAAATTTGATGTGGATAATTAGAATTTTTTATAAAGTATTAAACAGTCTTCTCTAAAGACCAGATGTGGCCCACCAGCAGGGCCCGCTCTAGCGGTTAAGTCGTCCCAGACAAAAAGACAAATTGCCGCTCATTAAGAATATATATATAGTCTATATTTTTAAATAAAGGTGCAATTTTTTTATTTTCAATAAAAATCAATACACTATAAAACTAGTGTTTAATAAGTCAGAAAAATCAAATCATTTTATTTAAATTTTAATAAAAGTATATATTTAGAAAGAAACATATAACATGACATTGATAATCAAGCAGTACAGAACAGTAGAAATTAAGAAATGTCTGTACCTAAATAAAATAAAATAAACCTTTAACTATCCAGCAATAAATAATGTTTAATAAAAAAGTTTTCAACCGTTTTTAAATGGCCATCGTTAGTTGAACCAATATTAAAAAAAGGTTAGTTAAAGGTTTATTTTATTTTATTTATATTATTCATTCCAGTATAAGTTCTTGTTTTTATTTATTGTCTGTACCTAGCCACAAATTGTTAACCATATAATTTTTTACATTTTTAAATGCTATTAAAAATGTATTATTGCACAAACAATCAAAATGTCATTATTTTGAAAATAAAACAAGGTAACATCAACTCTACTAAAATCACAAAAAACTTTTTTTCTTAATTTCAGTTCTGTAAACTTTTTATTGCATCTTTTAAATTTACTTGATCAGCAATTTCATGCTCAATTGCCAACATGGCCAAACCATTAAGACGATTCATCAAACTAAACAACAACTTTATTATAGATGTACTTACCTTTAAAAATTAAGAAATCGCACTTAAGTAAATTTTATGAACTTCCACTTGTTATCAGTATCAATGTAATAGCAAGAATAATGCTATTGTGTAATGAAACCGCTCTTTTATAATTAGAGGTAAGTATAAGCGAGTCTATGTATGTTCAAACAGAAGCTGAAGCAGTGCTCTGCTCTGCTATTCTGCTCTACAGAATAGCATAGAATTCTAATGCTATTCTGTTCAGAGAAGTATATGCAAGTTCAAGCATCGTCCTTTACAAATTCTGCATTAATTTTTCAATAATAGTGTAAATATTTTTAGCTTTTAGACATAAACAATATAAATACGATACG
>NW_019384400.1:395897-413670 GCF_000671375.1 Centruroides sculpturatus
ATTATATATAAATTAGGTACTGTATATATAATTATATATTAACTTAATTTATTGTAACTTTATTATAATTATATATATGCTTTCTGCCGCCTGGCAACACGCTACGGAGATTTTAGGCTAGTAAGTTGAGTTTATTATCGTCTGTACAGTATGTAAATTAGGTACCGTAAGTCTAATACAGCACTAATTTTATACATTTCTTGTGAAAGAAACATTTCTTATTCAACGGCCATAAAAATTATTTCTATTAATAATTAATGATGTCTCCAAAGTGCAACAAATTTTTCGCAGAAAAATATCAGAAATCACGGCCGCAGTTTGGTGCACTGCTCCGCGATGAACACAAGCTTAAGCAATGGCGACGTCGAATGGTGCACACTCAGTAAGTAATCCTACAGTTTTTTTGTTTATAGTATAGTTTATACGGATTATTCCCAAAAAATTATACGTATTTTGGAAATGTTAAGTCAAATTAGTCTAGAATCGATTAATTTTATGGAAGAAAACCTTTCAAACAGCCGTAGTCCGTAAACTTCACACGTGTCAGGCTGCGATTGGTTCATGTATTTAAGAATTCCTACAACACGAAAGTCATATAACGAGGAACGTATCTCCGCGTTATAGGGGTCTACTGTATTTAAATTATAAATAGTTTTAAATAAGAGAGGGAGGCCAATTTAATAAATACATATAAATACATTTTGTATATTAACTGAATAAAATTATCTAATATAAACCTGTATACTATAATATACAATTTAATATAAAATAGATTATATAACAACTTTTTAAGTACATTTCAGATTTAAGAAAAGATGTTTCTGATCGAAACTTGGCAGAATTTTAATCATTACCATTTAATTTATAAATAATAGTAACAAAAAATGTAAATTATTTACTTTATTTAACTGTAAATTAAATAAAATTGATAAAATTAATTATAAAATTCTAATGGCTATAACTTTTATATAAAATAGCTTGTAATTATTTAAAACTATTTGATTTATCTGTATAACTAAGAAATATCATACATGTTAATTCATAATTTTTTCAATAATCTTAGATTTCATTTATATTTAATCAAAGTTCACATTATAAAATAGAATTAACACTATATCATTATGAAATACGGATCATGTAATTTTTGAAAATATAAATTTGCAAAAGTATTCTGCTTATATTTTACATCCAAGATAAGTTATTGAATTTGAACATATCTGATTTTGAGATCTGATGATAAATACTTAGATCTAATATAATTAAACATTATATATTCATTAACACTTTCTAAACATTTTTAAAATTTAAATTTAATAAAATTGTTCTGTTAAAAATTAGTGAGAGAGATTAATTTATATCATCATCAAGTCAAAATTTTTCAAAATAATTTTTGACAATAAATATGAAAACTCCAGTTTGTCTGAAGATATAAACAGTCACTGGAAACTAATTAATTTCTACAAGGTATTTTTTAGACAAAATTACCTGAGTATCTTTAATTTAGATACTCAGGTAATTTTGAGTTTTCAATGTGACTGGAAATTTTTAATGCATTAGTATTTTATTCATAGAAATTGTTTGAGAAAAATTTGAAATTACAAACAGGGCTGTATTGATGAACGAGGCAGAGGGGCAGCTGTCTCAGGCACAAAATTGGAAAGGATACTAAAAGTGCATCATAATGTTTACAGAAATATAGGTAAACTGACACTGTCCTTAGTCTTTCCTCAAGCATCAAAATTAATTGAAATGGTCATTATGACAATGATTATAATTTAATCTCTTTCAGAAAATTTAAGAAAATAATATACTCTAGTAACATTCATATTATAAGATTATAAGAATGTCATATTTATTTTTAGAAATAATACTATTTATCAATTTAATTGCTGAATAAATATATTAATTATATATTAAAATTCATAATTAACTAGTAGATTAAATTACCTGAACAAAACAACATGGAACGAATCCACAATAATACGCAACAGAAAGAGAGTTAAACAAGACTTGTTTTAATCGTCCATTGAAATCTGTTTTTAACATTTCAACTTCCTCTCTAATCACTTCAGCAGAAACAGAACAAACATGATTCATAAGTAAAATGCCACTCTTTGCCAAGGCAGCTCGACTTTTAGGACTCATTGCTCGTTCTTGAGAGGATGATTGCAATTCAAATAAAGGAAGAATAGTGGGACCAAACAGAATTAAATAAACAATTACTCTGAAAATATTCAAAACAAAATAATAAATTTGAAATATTTAAAAATAAATATGAAAGTAATTATTTAAAGATCAATGAAGTGTTTTAAAAATTATAATTTTGTTAAATTTGAATTAAAACAGTTTAATAGATATTCTGAGATTCCAAAAATATCGTTTAATTAATAAATTATAAAATATTTGTTGATAAGTCTAACACTGTATTTGACTAAATGGTCTAATTAACATAAAATTGTTTTATATTCATTTAAAAAAAAATATTTATAGCCATAATGTTTCTACTTGAATTCCTATTAAACAAATAAATAAAAAGAACTTTTTATTTGTAGTATTAGTCATTTTAATTTATTTACATCATTCAAAAATACATTGAATCTTTATTTTTAACTTACAATAATTCAATAATATTCAGATTTAATTTATCGATAAGAAAAAGAAAAACGTAATAAAATCAATTAAAAAAGGAATTTTTTTTTTATTACAATAAATTATTATTTTAACACTGATAAGAATGACTGACAATGGTAGGCTAAAATAACAAAACTCTTAATATAGTTTTCATTTTAATGTTTGTTGTTCTTACTTTTTGTCCAAACGGCACAAGGTATATCAGCTAGTTTAAAATACAGGTATCCCTCATATAACACAGTTTGAGAATTGCTAAAATCAACCACACAACACACTACCAAAATTGCTCTAATGCAATTCAAGCATTGGTGACGTCCCCATACAAAACATCACAATTTTTAAGTGCAAACATGTCATTTGATATTTTGTTTTATTCAAGTAACAATGTGTGTTGTCTCATATTAGCCCATGGATTTTAGAATATTGAAATTTTCAATGTTGTTTCATACTTTTTGCCTAGTTTTCTTTAATGAAAACCGATTGTACAATTTTTTTCTTCCTTGTCCTAGCTTCCTATAAAGCAGATGTCACTGTCATTGATGACAGTGCCCTAAATCAGTGTTTTTCAACTGCCACTCTGCAAAAAAATTTCACCAGGCTACAGAAAAATATTTGATCATACTGAAGCTAGGGTAGTTGATTATGGGTGACATTTAAATAGCAATCTAGAGTTACTGTATATACTTTATTATGTATAGTAACTCTAGATAAACATAAGCTTAATAAATAAGCATAATTCATAGTTGATTATAATTACTTGACCAGTAAAATTATAAATAATTTTACTGGTCAAGTAATTATAATCAACTATGAATTATGCTTATTTATTAAGCTTATGTTTATCTAGAGTTACTATACATAATAAAGTATATACAGTAACTCTAGATTGCTATTTAAATGTCACCCATAATCAACTACCCTAGCTTCAGTATGATCAAATATTTTTCTGTAGCCTGGTGAAATTTTTTTGCAGAGTGGCAGTTGAAAAACACTGATTTAGGGCACTGTCATCAATGACAGTGACATCTGCTTTATAGGAAGCTAGGACAAGGAAGAAAAAAATTGTACAATCGGTTTTCATTAAAGAAAACTAGGCAAAAAGTATGAAACAACATTGAAAATTTCAATATTCTAAAATCCATGGGCTAATATGAGACAACACACATTGTTACTTGAATAAAACAAAATATCAAATGACATGTTTGCACTTAAAAATTGTGATGTTTTGTATGGGGACGTCACCAATGCTTGAATTGCATTAGAGCAATTTTGGTAGTGTGTTGTGTGGTTGATTTTAGCAATTCTCAAACTGTGTTATATGAGGGATACCTGTATTTTAAACTAGCTGATATACCTTGTGCCGTTTGGACAAAAAGTAAGAACAACAAACATTAAAATGAAAACTATATTAAGAGTTTTGTTATTTTAGCCTACCATTGTCAGTCATTCTTATCAGTGTTAAAATAATAATTTATTGTAATAAAAAAAAAAATTCCTTTTTTAATTGATTTTATTACGTTTTTCTTTTTCTTATCGATAAATTAAATCTGAATATTATTGAATTATTGTAAGTTAAAAATAAAGATTCAATGTATTTTTGAATGATGTAAATAAATTAAAATGACTAATACTACAAATAAAAAGTTCTTTTTATTTATTTGTTTAATAGGAATTCAAGTAGAAACATTATGGCTATAAATATTTTTTTTTAAATGAATATAAAACAATTTTATGTTAATTAGACCATTTAGTCAAATACAGTGTTAGACTTATCAACAAATATTTTATAATTTATTAATTAAACGATATTTTTGGAATCTCAGAATATCTATTAAACTGTTTTAATTCAAATTTAACAAAATTATAATTTTTAAAACACTTCATTGATCTTTAAATAATTACTTTCATATTTATTTTTAAATATTTCAAATTTATTATTTTGTTTTGAATATTTTCAGAGTAATTGTTTATTTAATTCTGTTTGGTCCCACTATTCTTCCTTTATTTGAATTGCAATCATCCTCTCAAGAACGAGCAATGAGTCCTAAAAGTCGAGCTGCCTTGGCAAAGAGTGGCATTTTACTTATGAATCATGTTTGTTCTGTTTCTGCTGAAGTGATTAGAGAGGAAGTTGAAATGTTAAAAACAGATTTCAATGGACGATTAAAACAAGTCTTGTTTAACTCTCTTTCTGTTGCGTATTATTGTGGATTCGTTCCATGTTGTTTTGTTCAGGTAATTTAATCTACTAGTTAATTATGAATTTTAATATATAATTAATATATTTATTCAGCAATTAAATTGATAAATAGTATTATTTCTAAAAATAAATATGACATTCTTATAATCTTATAATATGAATGTTACTAGAGTATATTATTTTCTTAAATTTTCTGAAAGAGATTAAATTATAATCATTGTCATAATGACCATTTCAATTAATTTTGATGCTTGAGGAAAGACTAAGGACAGTGTCAGTTTACCTATATTTCTGTAAACATTATGATGCACTTTTAGTATCCTTTCCAATTTTGTGCCTGAGACAGCTGCCCCTCTGCCTCGTTCATCAATACAGCCCTGTTTGTAATTTCAAATTTTTCTCAAACAATTTCTATGAATAAAATACTAATGCATTAAAAATTTCCAGTCACATTGAAAACTCAAAATTACCTGAGTATCTAAATTAAAGATACTCAGGTAATTTTGTCTAAAAAATACCTTGTAGAAATTAATTAGTTTCCAGTGACTGTTTATATCTTCAGACAAACTGGAGTTTTCATATTTATTGTCAAAAATTATTTTGAAAAATTTTGACTTGATGATGATATAAATTAATCTCTCTCACTAATTTTTAACAGAACAATTTTATTAAATTTAAATTTTAAAAATGTTTAGAAAGTGTTAATGAATATATAATGTTTAATTATATTAGATCTAAGTATTTATCATCAGATCTCAAAATCAGATATGTTCAAATTCAATAACTTATCTTGGATGTAAAATATAAGCAGAATACTTTTGCAAATTTATATTTTCAAAAATTACATGATCCGTATTTCATAATGATATAGTGTTAATTCTATTTTATAATGTGAACTTTGATTAAATATAAATGAAATCTAAGATTATTGAAAAAATTATGAATTAACATGTATGATATTTCTTAGTTATACAGATAAATCAAATAGTTTTAAATAATTACAAGCTATTTTATATAAAAGTTATAGCCATTAGAATTTTATAATTAATTTTATCAATTTTATTTAATTTACAGTTAAATAAAGTAAATAATTTACATTTTTTGTTACTATTATTTATAAATTAAATGGTAATGATTAAAATTCTGCCAAGTTTCGATCAGAAACATCTTTTCTTAAATCTGAAATGTACTTAAAAAGTTGTTATATAATCTATTTTATATTAAATTGTATATTATAGTATACAGGTTTATATTAGATAATTTTATTCAGTTAATATACAAAATGTATTTATATGTATTTATTAAATTGGCCTCCCTCTCTTATTTAAAACTATTTATAATTTAAATACAGTAGACCCCTATAACGCGGAGATACGTTCCTCGTTATATGACTTTCGTGTTGTAGGAATTCTTAAATACATGAACCAATCGCAGCCTGACACGTGTGAAGTTTACGGACTACGGCTGTTTGAAAGGTTTTCTTCCATAAAATTAATCGATTCTAGACTAATTTGACTTAACATTTCCAAAATACGTATAATTTTTTGGGAATAATCCGTATAAACTATACTATAAACAAAAAAACTGTAGGATTACTTACTGAGTGTGCACCATTCGACGTCGCCATTGCTTAAGCTTGTGTTCATCGCGGAGCAGTGCACCAAACTGCGGCCGTGATTTCTGATATTTTTCTGCGAAAAATTTGTTGCACTTTGGAGACATCATTAATTATTAATAGAAATAATTTTTATGGCCGTTGAATAAGAAATGTTTCTTTCACAAGAAATGTATAAAATTACAGTGCTGTATTAGACTTACGGTACCTAATTTACATACTGTACAGACGATAGTAAACTCAACTTACTCGCCTAAACTCTCCGTAGCGTGGCGCTGGACGGCGGAAAGTATATATATAATTATAATAAAGTTACAATAAATTAAGTTAATATATAATTATATATACAGTACCTAATTTATATATAATTTATATATAATACTGTACAGACGATAGTAAACTCAACTTACCCGCCTAAACTATCTGTAGTGTGGCGCTGGACGGCAGAAAGTAGTTCAGCTGCTCGTCTACGATGGCGTTTTACGCGTTACTTTTAGCATTTTTATACGAATACTGTCACAATTTTTTCGCCTTGTTGTAGGAATCTACATTATAGGAACCTGCATTATAGGGGTGTCTACTGTATATATCACACTAACTTTAAAATGCTTTGCAGATATCTTTTAACGTATCACAAATGTTTTTGGTCTATCCTAGGACCTTTTTCAGGTGGTGTTCCACTAGAGAAAACCCTTTTCTGGTGCAATTTTGTTCTATTCTGTTTCTGATGTGTTCGAATTTTCTTTTTAAATTTTAAATTTCTAGTGATGTGCGCCTGCATTGACTGTTGCAATGCCAGTTCATACCTAGCCTGCTATGCCCTCAAGAGTTGTTTTTAGTCTTCAAAATTGATTGAAAGACCCTGGCATTCTGCTTTAAAAATTTCTAATGCCTCTAAATTCCTAAGTTGGTGTATATGATGAGTCAGTTGCCAGATCATGGTCACTTGTTGTAATTCAGGTGTAATGCCGTTTTCACTGGCATATGTAGCTAAGGCGGTAGTGTTTTTCTTCTTTTCAATATCGGTTTTATGCTCACGTAGGCGTTGTTTGAGTGATCTTATAGGTCCAATATAGAAAAAAGATCTCTTTGAATCTGTTATCTTTGAGTGGAATTTTATATACTTCCAGCACACTTTGAATGTCTGTCGATCTTTCTCATTCCTTAGCATGCCGAATACATCCGGCATACGCCTGTAGGCTATTTTTGAATTAGTATAAGTCCCAATCTCTCAGTATAGGGACTGCATATGGTGCTTATACATTATAGTAATATGATGGGGAGATGCATCCCACTACGTACTATTTTCTGGAGCCTCACTCAATTGATCCTCGAGTCAGTTTTTTGCTTCTCCACCAATCTATACATTAACTTTTTATTATAGCCATGGCTTTCAGCAACTTCTGCTATTCTTTTTATTTCCTCCACTTGTCTTATTCCTTATTACAGTGCATGTGGGCTCTTCTGGTAAGTGCTCTAAAGGCTGCCGTTTTATAGTCATATGGATCGTTACAGCTGGCTGGGATGCATATTGGGATGGTGCTTGGTTTTCAGTATACCTTAGTATCATATCTGCTGCCATTCCATTCTATTCAGTTTCCTTTCTGGAAACAGAATCACACCAGAAAAGGGTTTTTTCTAGTAGAACTCTACCTGAAGCAGGTCCTAGGGTGGACTGAAAACATTTATGATACATTAAAAAATATATGCAAAGTATTTTAAGGTTAATGTGATATATTTGTCAACGCTTTGTTTATTAGATGGATTTTATATTTATAATTTAAGATAATTAAATATAAATAATCAAGTGATTACAATCAAAAGCAAGTTTGTTAATATTGTAGTTATTGTAATAATGAACTTAATGTTTTTCAGAACACACTTTATTATGATCTCACTTGGGTAGCCCAGCATGTAGGATTTGTTTGGTTAAGCAGCTTTACCATGTACATTGTGTTTTGTTTTCCTCCACGTTATTGTGATACTTTACATAGGGCAGCATTACACTTAGGACGGTGGCAAAAAGTAGAGATGAGAAACACATTAATTCCATATAATGTGTGAGTTATATGAAATTAAATTTTACTGTAAAAATTTTTTATATGAGAGTGTTTATTATTATATTATGATAGATTTGATCTACCATTTTTATTATAAAAGTTTTTAAAGAAATAATTTAATCAATATTTTTAAATATTCTAGTATTTAAAGATTGTATTTCAGTAAAAAGAAATTTTTCTAGTTATGAATAGTTTTGTAATTCTTCTTAGCATAATTAAAATTATGCTGAGATTAATCACGTACTCTGAACCAATTACGGTGTGTAGATAACGAAAACAAACAAAAATTAAACTTTTTGAACTCCTTCTGAGTTCTTCATCAGGTTTTTTAATGATTTCTCAGTGGTTCTTTGTTTTGGAATAAAATTCAAACAAGAGTTTGAATATAAGTTCAAAAAAATTATTGAAGCCATGTCGTGCCTGCGCAAAGAGTTATCCACCAGGACTCAACGAACTGCTAAACTGTGTTGTCGATCAATTCATGCCAGGCCATTGACAAAACCATTTCCTCTTTATAATATATGCATGTAGATGTAAAACTGGATTTTAAAATGTGCATAGTCTCCAACCATCTGAGATGTTCTGTGGGGGGCGTAGCAAGGATGAGCTTGGCCTGGTTAAAGTTTTACATCTACATGCATAAATTATAAAAAGGAAATGGTTTTATCAATGGCCTGGCAAGAATTGATTGACAACATGGTTTAGCTGTTCGTTGAGTTCCGGTAAGGTTACTCTTTGTGCAGGTGCAATGTGGCTTTAATGATTTTTTCAAACTTATATTCAAACTCTTGTTTGAATTTTATTCCAAAACGAAGAACCATAGAGGAATCATTAAAAAGACCTGATGAAGAACTTGGAAGGGGTTCAAAAACATTCATTTTTGTTTGCTTTCATTATCTACACACTGTAATTGGTTCAGAGTACATGATTAACTATAGCCTAGTGTGGTGAGTGGTTGTTTATGCTGAGATTATTTTTTTTTTAAATATTGATGAATAATAGTGGGTGATCGGTTAACGAACAAATCGGATAACAAACACTTTCGCAAAAGATTTTTATGATGGATAACAAACACTTCATGAACAAACATAAAAAGAAATGACGAAAATAGCAAATACTGATTGATTTTCCCTTGTCTTCAGGCAACAATTCAAAGCTTTTTGGAGTGCTGGAGACGTTGACATAGACGCTCAACCTGGAATATACTCATCAAATAGCATTTCTCTGAACTTTGAAACTCTCCCTTGTAATTCCAGCCTTTTATTTTTCTGACAGAAACAATTCTTTTATAGATTCGCGAGACTGTTGGGCGGGCACTTGTTAAGTTTTGCGTGGAGTTTTATTTTCGAAAGGTAAAATAGCAAAGGTAGAGAGTGTGCAGACGATGTCTGATGTTGCTGGGCAGTATGGCTTGAACAAAACTACAGTAGGGCACAGTTCAATCTTATCTAAGAAAGATACAGTATAATCAAGAAGACTCAATCAGCTAAAGGAGTAACGAAAATCACTTCTGAGAAATAAAGAACATTGAAGAGCTTATAATGGAACCTGAAATGGATCTGACAACAGAAGAACGCCAAGAACTCTTGAATGAAGAACACCAAGAAACTCAACAAGATATGTTTTATTATGAAAATATCTGCTATTAATTAAAGATCTTTTGAAGAAGTGGGGGATGTCAGATCAACGGTCTTAGAATGGCATACAAACCAGGTTGAGGTTAATAGGCTTGGGGATCACTACAATTACAATGCTATTAATTACTTATGAAAATCCTGAAGAAGAGAGAAAAGCAATCGACATTAGACAGATTCTTTAACCCCACAAACAAAAAAACACAACTAATAAAAATGCAAGACTGCGTATATATGTATTTTTATTATTACATATAAATGAACGTAGTAAGAAAGTATATATTTTTTTTATTTTTGGGGTCTCCAGAACAAATTAATCAAATTCCGATACAAATGTATGGTAAATTGATAATTGGTTAACGAACAATTCAGATAGCAAACAAAGTCTTGTAACAGATTATGTTTATTAACCAATCACCCACTGTACTTAATTTTATAATTTCATAAACAAACGTATATAATTATTTAAGTTTAATAAATCAAATCTTAAAATAATGACAACAAATTATACCAGAAACCAAATATTTTAATATACTAGTAAGTACGAGGTGTGTTTTTTAAGTAAGTACCGTTTTAAAATAGGACTGCTGTAGTGCTATGGTTGGTGTTCCACGAATGTGCGATAAGTACCTACATCTATTGGCTAGCCACAGAAGCAATTATAGAAACATTTGTTCATTTTACATTTGTTTGTGTGTGTTTAAAATGCCTCAAACATTGAAAATCATGCCGATTGTGAAGTACACACGGTGATTCGTTTTTTTAATGTAAAAGATGTGAAAGCAACTGACATTCATTGGCAGATTAGTGAGGTGTATAGAAAAAACAATATGAGCAACAGAATGGTAAGAAAATTGGTTAAAGTATTTAAAGATAGTGATATTAATATCTATGATGAGGAGCGTAGTGGCGACCGTCTGTCATTACTGAAGACTTGGTGCAGAAAGTTGTTGCTAAAGTTCGAGAAAACGGACACTTTACAATTTTGTCATTCAAAACAAAATGCATGGCAAGCTCAGTAAGAGGAATGTTTTGCTTCATGACAGTGCCTGTCCATATGTGGCTCAACGAACTCAAAATCTTATCACATCATATGGCTGGGAACAACTTGATCACCCTATGTAAAGCCCTGATCTAGCGACTAGTGACTACCACTTGTTCCTCCACTTGAAAAAGGCATCTGGGCAGTCAGCGCTACAACGACAAAGTCAAAACACCATGCTGCAGTGGTTGGCAAATCAGATGGCAGGTGTCTATGAGGACAGAATTCAGAAGCTAGTTGTACAATATGAAAAGTGCCTTCATATTGGAGGAAATTATGTTGAAAAGTAGATTAAAGTACAGGCTTTCGTGTAAGAATAAAATTATTTTTAAAAATGCAGTTGTGTTTTTTTTTATATCAAAACGGTACTTAAAAAACACTCCTCGTATATGATTCAAACTAGAATAGGTAATACAAACAGAAAACACATTTTACTTGCTTTTCTAGCAGTTTGGAATGATTTTATATTTTCAGCTTCTTGAGAAGCCTTTTTCAGGTTATCTTATAGTACATCAGTGTTTCAATTTTTGAAGTTTGTTACCAATTCTAATTTCGGAACATTTATGGCGTTTTTCTTTCTTTTGTGGCTTTGGAGTGCATGTGCTAGGTTTCATCATCATAGTGATCGTTGAGCTTCTTTCTTAGGGGTTGTTGTATGATTGTCAGATTACTGGTAGTGATTCACTGATTCTTTAATTAATGCATCAACCTGTTATAGTTGCTTTGAAGATTTCTAATTTTTCTAAAACTCTTATTCAGTATTCTTCAAATGCTGGTTTTAAGTGGATGGCATTGTTAAAATCTACAGATACTCCTGCCTCATTGGCATATTTTGTGAAGATGGTTTGTTTTTCTTGTTCTGACCCCATGCTGGTGTTTTCTGATCCTTTGAGGAAGTGGTCTGCTTGTTGATTCTATATATTTTAGTTGTCAGTTAAACCTATTGTCCATTTTCGGAATCAAATAAGCTATTTTTTTTTATCAACAATTAAAATAGCAAGGGGTATCTGTAGACGTTAACAATGCCACTCTCTTAAAACCAGCATTTGAAGAACATTAAGGACTTCAGAAAAATTAGAAATCTTCAAAGCAACTATAACAGGATCAATGGCCCAGCAATCATACAACAAATCCTAAGAAAGAAGCCCAACAACCACCAACATGATGAAACCTAGTGCATGCACTCTGATGCCACCTGAAAGAAGACAAAAACATTTCATAAACATTCCAAGAATAGAATCCATAAGCTTTAAAAATTGAAACATCAGTATTCTAACTAGAAGATAACCTGAAAAAGGCTTTCTCAAGAAAGCCAAAGCTGTGTGGAAAAATCATTCCAAACTGCTGGAAAAAACAAAGGTATGTTTTCTGTTTGTTTTAATTTTTTAAAAACATAGCAGTATATTAAAATAATTTTGTAAAGATATTTCTTTGTAGAATTATTTCCATTTCAATTAAATATAAATTATTTAATTGTTAGATGGTCAGATTCCACAATATGGCATCAAGGAGCTCTTGTTAAATATACTAAAGAACTGTTTCGAGCAGAAGGTATTAGTAATGCTGCTGAACCAGGCAATTTAACTCATACAAGATTTTATGTAAGTTAAATTTGTTAAATTTGAATATTTTACTTCAATGATTTTATTAAATTTTTGTTTAATACTAGTTTTTAATTATTTTATTTTGTTGGATTTTAATTAAATATTTATATCTGGAAAAATGAAGAACTTAAAGTATTAGGATATATTATTAAAACACAATTCATAAATTTTGGATGTAGTTATATCATAATTGATTATTATTTGATTAAAAACAAACTTTTTTAGCATTTTTGTTTATTATATACAGGGTGGGACATAATGGAGTCCCACATTTACAAGGTGAATTTTAAAACTCTGTACTGTTGTACCGTTTTTTAAAATTCACCTTGTAAATGTGGGACTCCATTATGCCCCACCCTGTATCATTGTTAAAGATTTTTTTTAATTATTATTCTAAACCTATTAAAATAATTATTCTTTTATAAATCTAATTTAAGATTTTTTAAATTTTATTTTAGGCTATTTTTAGCAATCCAATGGGAGCATTAAGTAGTCTACTAGGTCTTCAAATAACATTGGTAGGAATCCAGTTAGTGGTTTTGATTCGATCCTATGAATGGAACCACATCATATCAATTGCTCTGTTATTACTTTTGAATTTCTTGACACTTTTTAAAATTGCAAGACAATATCTAGTTCTGGGCAAAATATATCACATAGAACAACTATCTCAAGAAAGAGTTGGAGGATAGATTTTAAAAATTTTAAGACTTGTAAATATTTATACAGTATTTATTTTGATTTCATAACGTTTTTTATGATTTATGAAAATTATGTCAGAATAAATTTTATTTCAAAAAATTTTATTTGTAAATGATTATTCCAATAATAGTAATTTGAAAAAAATTACTTGCATTTGGCAATGAAAACAAAATTGATCTTGCAAAATTTATTTGTTATTAATGATAAAACAAATAAGATCAATTTTATACAATATACACTAAATATTTTTGAATATATATTTATATATTCACATTAAAATGTTATTATTTGTGTATATAAACACATTAATGTTGATATACTGATATAAAGTTGTATTGTACATATAAAGAGAAAATTATTTTACATAAAAAGGAAGTTTAGTAACATGTTTGATATCTTAAATTTTTATTATTTATCTTAGGTAAATTCATAAATAAATATCTAAGCATGTGTGCACCACACTGCATACAGATATCTGCAGTTAAACCAATGAATTTAATATTTAATTTGTAAGTTTAAAAATTTGGATTTATGTAATGATTTAACTAATAAACAAATTAATTATATAGCTAAGTTATTTAAGTAAACCTTTTTAAATATTTTATTTAGCATGACTGGCCATTAAAATTGTTACACCATGAAGGCAGTATGCAGCAATCACAAAATTTGCATGAATGGTACAACATGCAAATGATTAGCATTTCAATGCATGCTCACAAAGCAGGTAGGAGTAAGGCCATCTACAATCTGTATAAAAGGAAAGATTATAAAGTGGGTTTCTTGCATGGAAATCACATTCACACGGTTGCTTGTGTAAAGATTTTGTTATGCCTTATGTAAGAACGAGGAACACCGATCAGCACACATGGTATGACCATGGTAGAATGGTACCAGGACTGCAGTTTATCATTTTGCGCTATTGCTGCTCATGTTGGTCATGAGAATATAGAATTGATGGATCCAGGATGGCCATACAGAATGCCATGCGGAATCTCACAGGCCCTGGTCACTAATGCCCAAAAGGACATCATGTCCATGTGGCCTTTGTGGGATTGTACAGCCACATCACATACCCTGAGTCAGGAATTTGGGTCATTTTTTCAGAACAACAAGTGTCTGCATGGAAAGTGCGATGATGTCTGCAGCACCATGCTGTGGCTTTCCTTGACACTGCAGCAGAGACAGGTGTCTACAGTAGTACATTCAACAACAAATATGGATGCAGGAGTAGTGTCACCTCATCTTTTCAGACAAATCCCAGTTCTGCATACAGCATCATGATGGCTGTATCTGTGTGTGGAGGCACTGAGGGAAATGATCATTGCCAGGTTGCATTTGTCATTGTCATGCGGGCCCAGCATCTGGAGTGATGGTATGGGTGCCATTGGGTATCCATCCTGGTTATCTCTTGTTGCATAGCCAATAGTTTGGACAGCTGCCATTATATTTCTGATGTGTTAAGGCCTGTCACTGTGCTCTATCTTTGAGGCCTCTGTCTCGCTACCTTTTAAAGGACAATGATGACTGCATGTTGTCCTGACCTTTCTGAATACAGAAGGTGTTTGACTGTTGCCCAGGCCAACACATTCTTCAGATCTGTCACCAATTGAGAATGTCTGGTCAATGGTTGCTGAGAAACTGGCACACCACTACTCGCCAGCCAGTATGATAGATGAACTCTGGCACAGAGTTGAAGCCTCATGGACTGCTGTACCCGTACCTGCCATCCAGACTCTGTTCAACTGTATCCCCAGCTGAATTACAGCTGTTATTGCTGCCAGGGGTCATCAGCTGCTCTGGGTACTGATTTCTGTGTACTCTGTACCTCAAAATTATGTCAGTTTAATCATGCTTTCTCCCATTATACTGTATATATACAATAAATATGATTCTGCTATTTGCTTTCCTTCCTGATGTAACACTTTTAATGGTGCACTCAACTTTTCAATTTTCAATTTATTGCCACCATTTGTTTGCATCTAAAATCAGTACTAAATCAAGTATGGTGCCAAACTGAAGTACCTCAAACAAGAATTTTATACAGTAATAAAGTGCACATAAATTTTAATTTGAGAATTTGAAAATTGTGCTTTGATGATTATGAGATTTGTAACCAGTGCCGTACCGTGGGTGTCAGCCGCCCGGAGCGGAGGAAAATTTCGGCCCCCCTTATTTAGGTATTTCAATTTAAAAGACCAAAATTCAGTTTTATCGCAGAACAGGCAATGAAAAATTCGGTAGTAGTGCAGTGACTTGTTTAAAATAGTTCTATTGGATATTAGTGGTGTATATGAACGCGAATGAATCGTACAAGCAAAACGAAAAAAAGGTCAACAGGTTTCGCAGGATTTCCTAGGATGAAAAAATTACCGATTCCCAGACTGTCCGGACGATAGCACTATCCTAGGCGCGATGCAAGTATAGATTACGATGTTTCAAATTTTTACAAGATATTATTATTATTTATTGTGAAATTTTGCCGTCCCTAAAAAGTGCCGCCCGGGGTGGGCCGCCCCCACTACGGTACGCCACTGTTTGTAACAGATGCTAAAGGATTCTCTATTTAATATTTATGGGGAGGATATGTTAACCAGGAGGGTGTTACATTNGGGCCGCCCCCA
This sequence comes from Centruroides sculpturatus, assembly GCF_000671375.1. Taxonomy (NCBI): domain Eukaryota; kingdom Metazoa; phylum Arthropoda; class Arachnida; order Scorpiones; family Buthidae; genus Centruroides; species Centruroides sculpturatus. The sequence continues at coordinate 412,007 of NW_019384400.1, forward strand.
CTACGGTACGCCACTGTTTGTAACAGATGCTAAAGGATTCTCTATTTAATATTTATGGGGAGGATATGTTAACCAGGAGGGTGTTACATTGATAGTTGATTGTACTATATATTAATTTTACAGTAGACAATCAAATATCCTGTGTGTGCATTACTAACTCTAGGCGAACAATTCTTTATTGGTGGAAGTTTGATATTGTTTCAGTCAGGTAAAAAACAACAAATTGATTTTTTTTCTGTTACAATATCTAAATATTTGTTTTTGTTGTGAAATTTAAAATTGCCAATTACACATTTTTAAGTTTTACACTTGGTACATAGATTTGTGTTTTCATGGATGGCAAACAATTGGGTTAATGTTCTGAAAAATCTGAGGAGTTGAATTCTTTATGAATCATTTTATCATATTGTAACGAAGTAATGGAGAATAATTTGTTCTTGAGAATTTATCCCATTTTATTTTGATTTGTAGATAATGTGACTTAATTTATTTTTAATTATGTGAGTGCAAAATTGAACCATAAGGGGTTTAGCCTTAACTATGGACTTTCTCACATTACTATTTTGTCATTACATTTCTTGGTTAAATTTCAATTTTCATTTCTCAGTAAAAAATATTGTCTAACTTGAGAGCTATGCAAGCAGTTCAACTGACATTTTGATTTACAAAATGAGGCGCCATGTCAGTGGCATAGTGTAGTGGGAGCGGCCCACCCCAGGCAGCACTTTTAGGGGGTGGCAAAATTTCACAATAAATAATAATATCTTGTAAAAATTTGAACCATTTCATTTCATATTTTTGTTGCACCTACGATTCGGACCGATTGAAATGAGCACGGTATTTTTCATTACTTATTCTGTGACGAAACTGTATTTTAGTCTTTTAAATTGAGATACCTGAATAAGGATGCGGAGAAATTTTCCTCCACCCCTTATTTAGGTATGACATCCAGGCTACGCCACTGCGCCAAGTAGTAGATCATAACAGTAACTCAGTTGATAAACTTGACAAATAAGTGTCATTTAATGACGTAAATTGATCATACTTCCATACTCTTCCACTTATTATTTATTACAATTACAGTAGTACATCACCGGTCAGTCTGGCAGTTCAGTAACCAACACTGCTGCAGAGTGGTGCAAATGAAATTTTATTGCCACTATGTATGCGAAAATAGTTCTCCCACTGTCCTTTTAAAATTGCCGTATCTGTCCAAAGACTTATCGGCAGTAACATCGTTATAAAATATGATTCATCCTATAAAATCTAATCTAAATATTCCCTAATAAAATTCCCAAATTAAATTGGACATTTAATTTTAGTTAAAACAAAAATCCACCAAATACCAATTTTAAAACAGTATACGAGGTCTGTTCAAAAAGTATCGGACCTTTGGTCGGCAAAAATACATTTATTGATTTTGAGGTACAAAACCCTAATCCCCTTCAAAGTAGTCTCCATGGTAGTGTATACACTTCTCCCAGCGTTCCTGCCATTGCTGGAAACACTGCTGGAACGCATCTTTTGGAATGGCCATCAGCCGGTCGGTCGCATTCTGCCCGATGTCTTCTCTCGACTAAAATCGGGTTCCTTTTAGCGTCATTTTCAGCTTGGGAAATAGCCAAAAGTCACACGGAGCCATGTGGGGAGAGTACGGAGCGTGA
>NW_019384400.1:415378-438505 GCF_000671375.1 Centruroides sculpturatus
GAATAGGCCGAATACCGAATAGTAACCGAATATTCGTTACATCACTAATAAATATCCATAGTAGGCATAAAATACCTCTAGGTCAAGTGGTAATTCTTTAGATATAACATGAAGTGCGGATGTTGAAACTGTGCAATATGCTTATCTCTAATCTTGAATGATGATTCGTGACTAGATTCTGAAGAAGTAGCGAATCACTTCTTTTTGAGTTTTATTATTTAATCGTGGCTGTTTATTTCAAAACTGTGCACACGGGATTTTGGGGATCCACCAGTGACCGAGTGAACACTTCTGAAAATTGGTAATCGGTGACGGGTTCGTACTTGATCAACAGGCCGGGCGAGTGGAGTTTTTCGGGGTTTTTTACGTGTCTACACCTAAATAGGAACCATTCTCCCATAGAAAGTCCTCCCGGGAGTCACTCTCTTTACAGATCTTATTGTGTTTCTTATCCCATCAATCCAATTCAATCCTGAGTATTTGGCAATTTAACTCCTCTGTTCGGGAATAACTAATAAAATTAATAAAACAGTATATTGTATTTTTCCTTACAAATTTGATACTGTATCTTCCTGTTTTCTTTGTTTCTTCAGCACGATGAAGTGCATTAATTAGACACAAGGCGGATTTTTTCATTCATTATTTATTTACCGGTCAATACACGTTTTGAGTCTCTGGTACCTCTCTTCAGTCAACTTTTTATTCTGTTGTTTATAGTTTCAAATATATCAGTTAATTTGTATGAAACTATAAAGAACAGAATAAAAAGTTGACTGAAGAGAGGTACCAGAGACCCAAAACGTGTATTGACCGGTAAATAAATAAATGAATGAAAAAAACCGCCTTGTATCTAATTAATGTACAGTACAGTACTTCATCGTGCTGAAGAAACAAAACAAAGTATATTGTATATAATTTTATACTTATTTTGTATTTGTTCAGTTCCTCCTTAGTCTACTGTACTGTGTTACTCTATATTATACCTATATCGTAAAAATTAATAAACAATGTCATGAAAAAATAAATTGCTTTTAACCTCACCCTTTTAAAAATGCAGCACACAGGCCTGATTCTTTCTATTCCTTGTTTTACCATCGGTCAGTGAACCGATTTTGTGAATTCTTCAGAAAAATATCTGATAAATTTTGTATGAATTCAAGAATGGATTTGTTGATTTTTACCGCAACCTCCACATATATTAAATATCTATGTTATGGTCAATGTCCGAAGTCTATGGTCAATTTGCGAAATGGCTGGCTATTTCTCGGTTTGACCCAATCATGTGGCCAAAACCAGAAATATACGAGAATTTACGACTACTTCGGGCTTTGGCCGGATGGTAACACTATTGTGCTCATTTTAATCCGTCCGAATCGTAGGTGAACGAAGATATGAAATAAAATGGTTCGAATTCTTACAAGATATTATTATTTATTATGAAATTTTGCCGTCCCCTAAAAAGTGCCGCCGGGGGCGGGCCGCTCCCACTACGCTACGCTACTGTGGGAACCGCAGTTCTATACTTTTTTATTCTGTACCGCAGTACTATATCGCGATTTTATTATATAATATAAAACAAATATTGAATTTTTTAATAAACATATTTTCACAAAAGTGTGGAAATAAAATTGTAAAAATAATAATGAAAAGCAGAAATTAACACTTTCAACAAGAGCCGCATGTAACTCAAAAAGAGCCGCATTTGCCCATGTCTGGTATATGGTAACAAAAACTTGGTTTAGTGCGAAAAGGAGATTCCTTCCGGGAAGATGTCTTCTAAATTTATTTATTTATTTATAGATTAAAATGTTGAAAGTTCGCGAAAGTCTTCGAAATCAACAGGATTCTATTCCGGGTAACCCAAAGAAGTAGGACTTTCTATGAAAAACTAACCCCTATTTAGACGTTAGACAAGTAAAGAAAACTCCAGCCCGTTGATGAGGCACGAACCCGCGACCAGTGTTCAGTGGTTTATCCATTCGATCACTGATATCCAAGCCAGGCGGCCCACTAATGGCAAGCGGTTTCGTTTCCTGAACACTGGGAGTTCGGTCGTGGGTTCGCGCTTCGCCAGGACGGGCTGGCCATGCGGAAGTTGTCCTCGTCTGTAACGCCTGAATAGGGGCCAATTACTCTTAAAAAGATCTCACCTTGGCAGATCACCCAAGTGTTGCGTTGCCGTAGCTTAATAAAACAAACAAACAAAACCAAGACAGGCCTGCATGAAAATTTTTTGGGGTTTTTTAACCGCCTGGATTTGATTCCAGGTTCCCCAGACCGTTAGACTGAAGCCTAAATGAAATTACTACTATTGATTTCAGTTTCATAAACTTAACGCTTGTTCTGGGTAGTCACTAAAGCGACCAAAATGCCTTAAATGGATATTGTTTAAATACACCCGATCGCTTTTCAGGACATAATTAAATATTGTTATTAAGAAAATACGAGTAATACTAGCTAATAAAATATGGTTTGCATGATTTTTCATAAATCGCATATTTCTGCATATTTCATTTATATTAATTTGATTTTTATTATTATGTATTTATTGATAAAATATTCTAACAAATAAATTTGAATACAAATCATCTGTTAAAAATCAAAAACATTCTTCTCCTGCTTTCATTGAAGAGAAAGTAAAGTAACTTGTTTCCTGGTGTCATTACCGCAAAATTTAAATTTCCGTATTAATGTATTATAAATATTTTATACAGTATTTTTAATAAATTGATACGTTTTGGAGGAACCAAAAATGAGTCTAGACCCAGAAAATAAAACACCTTAATTTGTTGCTGAGAAATATAATTGAAAAACTAAGGTTTTCAGCCTGATTAACAGGCCATCATCAGGTCCGAGTCTAGACCTTTCGAAAAATCCGAAGAATTTTTCGGGGGTGATCTGATTGGATATGTTTGATCCCGTCCCTTACCATCGGTCGTTCTCATTGTGGGCATGGCCGAACACGCAATGGATATAAAAAAGACTCTCTTATTATAAATAAATTTTACATTTACTTATTGGAATCTTATTGAATATAACGTTTTTCGTTGTTAATAAAGTAGTCGACAATGTGGAAGCGTGTTTACTATCTATCTGAAGGTGCGAGTTTGTTCCCATTTGGGATAGACTCTTACCATTTTTTTAAATTTCGATATAACATTTTTTTTTTTTTTTTTTTGTTATACTTTATGATTATAAGGAAAAATTATAAGATTTTAAGCAAAACTACAAAACTTACTATGATTTAAAGATGATAATTCGAATTGTAAAAGTACTGAATCTTCTTTGCTGTTTGTTAAGCTATGGCAACGCAACATTTGGGCGGGCGATCTGCCTAGGGGAATCGGCCCCTATTTAGGCGTTACAGATGTAAAGAAAAGCCGGAAAACTCCACGTGGCCAGCCCGTCCGAGCGAGGCGCGAAACCACGACCGAACTCCCAGTTTTCAGGGTACGAAGACCGCTTGGCCACTGGGGGGCACGAATTTTCTTTGCACAATCGTTATTACGCTAACATTGCTTCTTGTTTACTTTTGTATTTAAAAGAAAAATTGAGTAATCATTTAAACGTAAAGGGTATAAGTTTATATTTGAAATTGCTAACAGATTAACTATAACAAATTAATTTCGAGAGATGTAATATCCGATTAAAGCATAGGCCGTTATGCCCTGAGGCATATATCAAGGTTAATCCAGGAAACCGGAAATATGTTGTTGAGAACAAAAGAAGTGGTTGCTTAATTCACTTCCTGTCTTTTATTCTATATTAAAAACATTGATTTATCTGCTTGTATTCTATATCAACAACTTTAATATATACTACATATTATTATGGAGAAAATCAACTTAATGTTTTAAAATATTTGCTGAAAATAATTTTATTGAGTTGAATTATATAGAATTTAGATATGATTTTAAAATATAATACAGCATTAAAAAAAGAAATTAAAATACTGTATATAATTAACTAATTAATTATCTAAATTTAATAAGTTTTTTTCTCTTAATTAAATGAAAATTTGCTGTAAACAAATAGCTTCTTTAGCTTCTTTTGAGCCAATAAAAATTCCATTTAGAGATTAAATTCTCACAAAATAAATAAAAGTTTATCAATTGATAAAATAATAATCCAATATTTTTATATAATCATCACAATTTTATACAAAATATTCTTTGATTTTTATCTACTGATAAGAGGCAGACAACAATGTGAAGTATTCATGCATTGAATCCCATTGATCTCAAATTCTGAAAAGAGAGGAAAAATACGTAAAAATTAAAATAATAATTTTAGATATCAAATTTAATAATTAATTTTCTTTTTCTTATTTTATATTATTTAAAATAAAGATATTTGTGATTGTATGAACGCGCATAACATTGACATACAGTAGCGCATGAATTTATGTTCGTTTAAAAATACAACTTTTAAAAATATCAATGAATTCATCAGTTAAATTTAAACAGAACATAAACTGTACAATATTTCATTTTAACGTGAAGTATAATGGTTTAAACGCATTCACGTCTAAACCAAAACGACCTTGGACCCAATTTAAATCACGACTTTTTTATTAAGCACTTAAACAGGATTTTTTAAAAAAGTGACGATATTCGCCACTAGGGAGAAAATTCAAATTTTTAAAATTTGAAAAAGTTCGTAATAAGTTTTTAAATTTACATTTATATTTAAAATTTATCTATAAATATAAGAAAAAATTTTAAAGTTTTTAATGATCGAAAACGATAATAAACTAAATATAAATTTTTTGTTTTTAATTTTAAAATTATTTTTCGATCGAATATTTTTAAAAGGTGGCAGCTCTACATCAATGGCCGATAGTTTGATGAACGTCTGCGGAACTTAGGTTTGTCGATGTTTTTGTAAATTATAAGAAAATTTAATGGAAATTATTGTTCATTTTACGTATTTAAACTTAAATAGAATGCGTGTATAATAATTCGAGACGTAGAAATATCGATATTTGCGAGATTACGTCAAAAATCCGGCTTGACGTCACTTCTGACTTAGTGCTTATTTGCATAAAATTTGAATGGAATTATTCTAATTTTTTAGCGATTTTGTAAGCAGAAAGAAATATTTAAACGCAAGATGTTCGAATTATGACATAAACAAGCAATATCGATCGGTAAGATCATGATTTTGATACCTTCTCAGTGGATATCTTCCTCGATTAATCTATTAAAGTAGGTGATCCATTAAACTTCACATTATAACATTATAACACCTGGACTCAATACAAATTTATATTAAAAATTAAAAAAGTATCCTAACTGAAACATAATTAAAGACATTCAAAGCATTACAATACTTCATTTGTCTTTAAAATAAAAAAAAATTTACTTGAAAAATGTCTATTTTCATGTATTTATACAGTATTAAAAATATATAATCATTAAATTAATATATATAAAATGTTATTTTTAATATATCAAAGTTCAATATGTGTATATATACTCTTTAAGAGCTTTTTTTATGCAATTAAAAGAATTTGGGATGTTTAGGATGATTTCTGGAACCAGATTTCACTAGTTTTTCACCTTTTTTTGTCATAAAAACTAGCCGAGAAGTTGAACTTCCTGAATAGCAAATTTCGAAGTAAATTTGAAGGTTAAAATGAAAGGAGCGATTTGAAGTAAATTGAGTTTATACATGATTACATGAAATTAAAATGTTTTATATGTAATTACCATTCATTTATATAATTTTCTTTGAAATTATGGAGTGAAAGGTAGAATTTTTATAAAAATTGTTGTTTAAATAGCATTACTCTAAATCATTTAATTAATTTCTCTTCAGTTTTCTCTATTGATGATTTGAATTAAAGAAAATAAAATCAGAATAGAAATCTGATTCTGTTGTTTGGTATGCATATTTAAATATAGTAGTAATGATTGCATAATACAGTATAAAGTAGAAATAGTACCTGGTAAGGTGATGAGATTACTATATTTGATAAATAAAGGTAATTCAGTCTTGAGTTTTAATTTTATCTGTATTATATTATGTGTAAATGGATCACAAAATGCTCAAAATTTATGTGTTAATTTTTAATTTGTGGAATAAATAATGGTATAATCATTAATGATTTAAAGTCTTTCCAATATATAATTAGATAAACAGGACAATTGTTTAAATTAGAAATTTTTTAGATGAATAATAATGTCAACTTATGAAATTTATATCAAATTTATTAAGATTTAGAAAGCATTTCTTAGAATCCAGCAATTTTTATTTGTTGTTTTAGATGAATAATAATGTCAACTTATGAAATTTATATCAAATTTATTAAGATTTAGAAAGCATTTCTTAGAATCCATGAATTTTTATTTGTTGTTTTATTTAATAATGATCCTATATTTTTTGATAATATGTTGAATGGCTGAGAATTAAACTACAGGTATACCTCGCCTTACGTCTGTAATTGGTTCTAGGAAAACGACTTAAGTCGAAAAACGACGTAAGTCGAATTTACTTGTCTCCGAATCTACTTGTCACTAGGCTAAACCATAAATTACTATTCCCAGTTCTGTATTTTATTTATTAATGCATTTTTAATAATATATGGTTAATAAGAATCTATTTTAAGCTTACAAACAAATAAATTTCAGTTTTTAATAGAGTACAGAAAAAAGTAATCTAAATTTACGAATGCATGTACTGTTCTGTAAATACAGTACATACTTGTAAATGTATATATTTTAATATGATTTTATGTGCTTTAAACGCTTTTCTAGTGATATTACGAATTCAATATTTGTGGCGGACGGATGTAAAGTCGAATAAAATGACTTAAACTTGATTTTTATTTTTCCGTATACTTTTTTGACAAACAACGTATAATCGGGAACGACGTAACTGGAAACGACGTAAGTCGAGGTATACCTGTACAGGCTTTTCCATATAAAATGTAATCCCTCCATTCACTAACATAATTCTTGTGTTCAAGCCAAACAAACTGCCAAATTATCAAGCTATAATACTGCTAGGTAATTAATTAAATAATAAATAATTTGTCTAGAGGTAGGCAATTATGCTGCCATCTCATGCTAGATTTAATAATAATAATAATAATAATATAATAAATTTTTTTCCTTCTATCAATATAGCTACCAATTTGGCTGTTAATGAGGACTTATCATACCACAATTAAAAAAGAACTTTATTTTTTTTAATTAACTCCAAAATGTACATTTTGATCTTTTGGTCATGAGTTGGAGTAGACAATTTTTATAAAAATTGTAAAGTTTTCCATATATAGTTTTTCTTTTGAGTACGAGTTTACAAAACTAAATAATAGTTCCAACTTTGTAAAATCATATTTGGAAGAAGAAAACTATATATGGAAAATTTTAAATTACAATTTTATGAAAATTGTCTACTTCAGTTGAAAAGAGGTCAAAAGATCCATTTAGTATTTAATTAATTACATAGCAATATTATATATATTTGGCTCAATAATTTGGCAGTTTGTTTGGCTTTAACTATAAATCAGTTCATTTATATCTTGTATGTTCCTTGTTGTTAATAACAGAACCTGTCTAAACTTCATCACCAGTATATTTAGCTGAAGTCTTATTAGGAGCTTTACTTTCTAAGTACTTCTGACAAAATCATTATGCACTGTACTCAAACATCACATATGCAAATAAGTCTTGATGATAAAAACCAAATTCCTCTTGCAAATACATCCATTTTCTCTCTTGCACAGTACTGAGAACATTGCTTGCAATGTAACTGCTATTGGGAAGAGTCTATTGATTTGGCAGGATAGTCATATGTTAAACAAGTTGATTCCAGCACGTAGTATTGTGTTTTTGTTGGGTGATTCATATTTCCCAGTACACTAATAGATTTCATTTTATATGGGACATATTGTATGTAATGTAATATATATTCTTAAGTTGGTTAAAATCATTTATTATATTACTGAATTATATTATATTCTAGAGTTTATATTTTGAGATTTTTGTTTTGTATGAATTTAGAATTCTAATTTATAGTAATTAATATTTACTGTAATTTTGAAAATTTTAAAGTAATAATTTGTTATAAATTTTTTAAGGTTTTAGATACAGATTATGAAAATATTGATACAAAAAATAAACTGGAAATAAGTTTTGCTCTGTATTCTCCTCAAGGAAAGAATCTTATTTCTGAGACAAAAAAATCTGATGGAATACATAGGCAAGTTTATTACAAAATTTTAACTTTTTTTGGAAAACTATTGTCATTTTAAAAATTTTAGTAAAATCTTCAATTTAGTTAAGTAAAACTATTTATTTTGCAAACTTGATAATATAAATGGTTAATTATTTATAATGAATATAATATNAACAGGGACGGGTACCTTGACGGGAGGTGCGTCGGACTACTGAGCATGTTGGATTAAAAAACGTCGGACTATAGAGGGACAACTGTACAGTAATGAAGAAACTTTTTATTGTTTTGAGATATTAGGTAAGCAAAAAGTTTGGTTATTTATCATAAAAATTAAAACAGTGCAGAAATTTGTATAAAATGTTTAATTCATTAAAATAAACACTTTTACAGTCTATGCAACTCTTTTTATAAAACTTGTCTTTAGATATAAAAAACCTAGCAGTCTTTGTTTTAGTATAAAACTGTCTGTTTCATATGTTATTGTCTAGCTCTAAGAAAAGGTGATAATTACATGGAGAAATGTCAGGACAATATGGAGGATGCAGTCTTGTCTTGTAAGAATAGCACTTACCTATAAGATTTATGCTTTAGGATGGGAGATACTTCCTCATCCTCCATATTCTGACATTTCTCCAAGTAGTCATCACCTTTTCTTAGAACTAAACAGTCACATATGAAACAGACAGTTCTATACTAACAAGTAAGACAAAGATTGCTAGGTTTTTACATCTAAAGACAATGTTTTTATAAAAGTGGAATTTATTTAAAAAAAACCACACACATTTTTTTTAATTACCTGATATAAAATAATCTGAAAGATTTTTTTTTAGATTATACATTAAAACAAATTTTTGTTTATTCAAAATTATAAAAAGTATATATAAAGTCAATAAGAATGTTTTAGAAACAACAAAAACATTTATTAAATAAGAACTCTAGTGATGTTACCTAAATTTTTTTAAGTAAAGGGCAAGTAATAAAGTATTGTATATTAAATAAACTATTTGGAAACTAGAATGATTACATTTGTATGTTAATAGAGTATGTTATTGATTACCTGCTATATATATTATACAGATTATAGTAATCAGCTTTATATGTCAAATATCATTTGAATACATATCATTGTTATAATTCATTTTAAGTTAATAACAAATAGACTCAATGTTTTTGCATTATAAAATTATGTAAAGTTGTGAGATCTTTCCTATAAATAAGTTCCTTGAAATTAAATTATATTTTTGTGATGTAGTAGATTATTATTATTAGTAGTAATAGTAGTAATACAAATATTTTAATTTCTTTAAAAAAAATCATTTATATCTTTATAAAAGTGTATTTTATTACATACATTGCAAGAAAACAATGCAAAATTTATTAAATGAAATGCTATCAAAATTTTTGAAATAATGATTTATATATTGAAATATGCTAATAATAATAATTATAACCCCCTTCGTCACCACCTGATTGTGGTTGGAGAGCCCAGTAATTTTACTGAACCATAGAGCAATGCAGGCTGGAGCACAAGTTCCTGGTAGGGACACTCATGCCAGTAAGGTCTATGGGGAGAAATGAAGCTAAGAGTGACCACACCCACATTCTGTGGAGATAATTATTATGGTAGTAACCAGATCAAAGTGTGATACCGGCTCGGATGTCATCCAGGTTAACAAGGTTCGTGTTCGTGGGTTAGGCAGAGGCTCATTTGAAAAATAGGCCACAGTCTCCCTTCGTTACCAGTGGCGAAAGCAGCGCTGGCCCAAGCATGGCTACTGCAATGCCCTCAACAAATGTGAGGAATCAATCTAGCCCTGGTGTTTCTGTGGCAATGTATCCACAGACCACAAAGGCTGGAAAACCACGNTACATGCTATTAATACTTTATCATTCAAATAGAATATGTATTCAAATATGACAAATGTAATAAAAACTTTTTAAAATTTTAAACAATTTATGACAGAATTTTATATTACTATATATATATATATAGTCTTTTTGACTCATTTCTCAAGTGGGGTTATCAGGTCAAATGCACCTCAATCTAAGAGGTCCATTCTGCACCCTACTGAGAAAGAAAGTTTCGTTCTGCTTCATAATAGGTATGAGGGTGGATTAAAAGGTTTCTGGAGTGACAATGAAAACCAAATAAATGATTTTGAAGTTATGCTTTGCTTTTCAGGGTAATCCCCTCAAATCTTAACATATTTGATCCAACATTTCTCCAGCTTTTTGATTTCCTCCCAGAAGTGATTTTTTTTTCCAAGATTCCCAAAATAGCTGTTTACAGCTTTGATCACCTCTTCATTGGGCCAAAATCTCTTTCCATCTAGGAATGTTTTGTGTTTCAAGAACAGGTAGAAGTTTGAGGGAACCAAATCTGACAAATATGGTGGATTTGGAAGGATTTCAAACTTAATTTCTGCCATTTTTGTTGAACAACTGCACTTGAATGAGTGGGTGCATTGTCAGGGTAAAACAGCACTTTTTTTTGGTCATTCTTGGGCATTTTTCCTGAATCACTGCTTTGAGTTTGTCCAAAAATGTTGCATATATTGACCAGTGACAGTTTCTCCTTTTTCAAGATAGTCAATTAACAAAATTCCTTTGGCATCTCAAAAACCAATGCCATCACCTTTCCAGCTGAATGAATGGTCTTTGCCTTCTTTGGAACCTGCTGACTGTCTCAAATTTGCTGTTTTGATTGAATTTTTATTTCCAGTATGTAGTTGTGAATCCTGGTTTCATTTTTTATGCAAAAAATAAATTACTCATTTATAGAAGATGCCCACAGCTTCTCAATTTCTCACACTTTGATTTGATCATCTTCTAACAACATGTCATGGATTTTATCCACAATTTCTGGAATGATAGCAGTTTTTGGACATCCTGAATGAGGCTAATCACTTCTGTGTGGGGCCACACTTGATTTCCGAAATCCAAAAACTTACCATGGATAATGAAGGTGATGAATTGTCAAGAACATTCCCCACCTGGATTTGATTTCCATTGCAGTTGTTTTTCCCTCCAAATTGAAAAATTTGGTAACAGCTTTTCTCCATGTACAAACAGGCACACAGGATATCTCACTTTGTTGTTTCTAAAACCTAACTATTGGTCATATTGTTGTGAAATTTGGAGTCACTACATATGAAAGATTTACTGCAGTGCAGGAAAACTGTTTCCAAACAAAACACCCCCAGTGGCAATTCTGGAAACTTTTCAATTCATTCTTGTACTTTGAGTTCAAAAATAAGATAGATTACTTTTTATTGATTTTATGAAGTTAGAATTTGGTAAAGAATTATACAAGTGCATTACAAGAAAGATTATTGTAAAATAATTTGTATTAACAATTAAAATTTGACTTAAGCACCTTTAAACATGAGTTATTGGATGCCATTTATTACTATATAAATGTCAGTTAATGTGGTTTTTGTTAATTTGATTTAAATTCAATTGTGGCACATACTGAAAAATGAAAGTAGTATTTTTTCTGCATGTGCATTGAAATCTAATTTACATAGCAACACTATCTATAATTTGTATCATAGTGTTTAATGATGTGAGGCAATCTCACTGCCACTAATTTCTGAATCAGTAGTCCTGTTATTGATTGGTTGGGCTGTTGACTTCCTTTAACATAAAATAAAACAACTTCTTGCAGAATTACTGGGAATGATAATCCACACACGAGAACCTTTTTATAACCCAGTAACAGTAACTTTTAATTAAAATATAAAATTTTTGACAGTAATCATGGTCAAAAGCCTGAGGAAGACATGATTATGGTTGAAAATGTTATATTTTAATTAAAATTTGTTGTTACTGGGATATAAGAAGGTTCTCGTATGTAGATTTTTTAACATAGGAAGTATAGGAAGTTGACCATCTGTAGTAAGACTTTTGCCAAGTAGCTTATTTAGCAAATGAGTTATTGTACGGCAACTGGTGCAATTTTGAGTTTGAAATTCTGTTCATAAACTGATTTGTTTGAAAAGTGAGACATTTGAAAACTGTGGTTTGACTGTATTGAAAATTTCCATATACAGTAGAATCTTTTTTTAATGATTGCTTGGACTACCAAAAATCGTTCATTGTTCCGAGAAACTGTTATATCATGAACAATGGATTTCCCGAAGACCCAGGAAAATATCTATTATTTAACCTTCTACATATAAGAAATACCTGTACTTGAAATTATTCAGTCTTTTGAGATCTCTATTCTTTATTCTATAGAAACATGTATGTCACAAAATCATTTATTATGCTGTACATGTATACAACAAAGCTGACAGAAACTGTATAGGCCTATACCACAAGCACAAAAACAAGAGAATTATGTATGGTCATTAGCACTTCACTTGACTTCACAATTTATTACAAAAAAAAAAAAAAACCCCTATCTGTCTTGGTTTGTTTTGATGCTGCCTATTGAATACAGCAACCATTTGATATTAGCAAAGTCATGTACAGCCTGTTCCTTTATGCTGAAACTTATCAGGAAGTTCTTCATGACTTGGAAAGACTCGATGGCCTGGCTAAATTTTGGCATTACATTTGGACCAGCATCAGAATGATCACTATCTGGCTCCTTCTCAATCATCAGCCTTCTGACTCTCTTTGTAAAATTCTTCAATTGTACATATCCCAGATGTAAAAAGTGCGTCATCAAACTTTACAAATTTCCGAAAACACCCAATAATAACTAAACATTGAAAAAACATGAAGTATACAATAGATGGGGCTAGAAAAAAATTCAATTTTTTGAGTTATGGATTTGCTTAAAAGGAGGTAAAATTGCATTAATTTGGTGGAACCGAGGGAAAAAATTGTTATTCCAAGAAATCTTCTGTTCTGCAATCTGTTAAAACAAGATTCTACTGTATATATTCAGTTGAACGTTATCTATTTCATAAATAATTTGAAAAGTCTATATTGAGCAAATTCTATAAAAAAAAGTCTATATTTTTTAAATTTATTTTTAATTATAGGTATGATATTCAAGAAACAGGAGATTACAAATTTTGTTTTGATAATAAATTTAGTCATTTTTCAACAAAAACTGTCTACTTTGACATTTTCATTGATTCTGACGATGACGACGACGATGAAGAAGCATGGAATAATCCAGATATTACATTCCAACCAGATACTTTACAAAATGATACTTTGAGTCAAATTAAAGTAAGTGAATTTTATACATTATTGTATAGTGTTATGAGATATATTATTTATAGGAAAACTATTACACAAAAGTGTTAGATGAACAAGTCAAAATACATGTCATAGTACAGACTATAGAAAATAAATACATTTATTCTTTTTATTTTATCTATAGAATTAAAGGAAAAGATAGAAAACATACAACTTCATGCAGTATGTTTTTTAGATGATAAATATTATTATTACTATGTATCTCCATTATGTTTGCCATCATTACTATTGAGCAAAGCATGATTGCTAGACCAAGGGAGGAAAAAATTATATTAAGCCTTCTAAAATTGCATTAAATTGTTAAATTAACATTAAATTGCATAAAAATCATTCTTTGAACATGGTGAATCTCTTAAGTATAAAATTTTATCAGAAAGATATTTAAATTTTTTGTTTTCTTTGTTCAAGTATAAGTAATTTATAATTATTATTTTTTTCCTCCATTTAAAAACCTAGACATTTTTCAATTCTGGACATGATCTTATAATTTGCCTTGATTCCGGGACTGTCCAGACCAAATCAGGATATATGATTACTCCATACTTAAGGTATATTCATATCAAATTAGATATTAGATTTAATACAAATCAAATATCATATAAATTTTGTATACCAATTTGAATCTTTTAACACACAATTTAATATGAAGATAGATATTTTATTTACTGTTTTGCTTTTACTTATTATTTAAAGTTTTTCTATATTATATACAAAATATCATCAATGTATGCATTTTTAATGTAACTCAGTAACTAGAACAACAACATATTAAAAGTTATTAAAAGCAATATTATAGCAGGAATTTAACACTTGATATTCAGAAACATGAAATTTTTACAGAATAGCTCTATTATATATGGCAGAACTTCTAAATAGCAATATTGATTCTTCCATTAATAAAAAAAAAAGTGTAGTTTGATATGATCAAATCAGAACATTATGTAATACTTTATGTATTTTTTTTCTTAAAAGATGTGATATTTATTTATAGGCAGATATTTGTCAGTCAAAGATTTGTTTAATAAGATAAAACTATGCTAATTTTTTTTTCTTTAAATACATTTGATTCTTATTATACATTACAAAATAACCATGATATACAAAGAAGTATAATAGCAACATGTTTTTTCCTATACTGGTTGTTTTCTTGAAATTCTTTAGAAGCAATTTTATTTTTCTTTGTAATTTGGGAGTTTTAAACATCTTAGTTCATTAATAGATTGTTTAATGTATTTAATAAATCTTCTGTTCTTGAAATACCATCAATCTACATATAAAAACATTTTTGTCCATAGATGGCAATTCTATAGAAAGTAAGAATAATCTAATAATTATGTTTGCAATTTTGTTGTTGAATGAATATTAGTTTAAACCTTGGTTCTGACCTGCTGAACTATTTACAATACAGTAGAGCATCGATTATTCAAAAGTCAGTTATCTGAAACGTCAATTATCCGAAAGAATTCCAGTCGGCAAATTTAAATTTTCGCCAGTGCTGTGGCACTGCAATCTTTGGCTATGTCTTGGGCTACTCAAATATTTTACGTTTTTGATGCTAAATTAACATCTGAAGTATAATTTTTTATTGTTTTTATATTTTTCAATATATTTATTTTGTTCGTGCAAAATAAAAAAATAATTTTTAATGATACAATAGTCTTCATTAGGATTAACATCGACGAAAATTCAACGCAAAGCGACACGCAACAGAGAAAAATTTCAACATGGGATAGGTTAATATATTTTTTCGTACCTAATCGGTTATCCAAAATATCGATTTTCCGAACAACCCCAGTCCCCAATTGATTCGGATAATCGACGCTCTTCTGTACAACAGTTATTGGGCTACACCTATAAATTTCCACTGTTATTTGTGTGTCCTTTCTTAATCTTGAGAATAGCATTAGATAGATGAAATTTGTGACCATATGTGGAAAGCTTAGGGGTTAAAGGCCTCAATTAACTATATACTAACTTCCAGTTTGCACCAGAAGTCACATTATTTCAATTCAAAAATTTTCCCTGAAAGGAGCTAGATAGATGACCAGCACAACTCTATTCTTAATGGGAAAAGTATGATGTACAGGAGCAAGTCACTACTAATTTGAGGTGGAAAGCATATATTTTAACTTAAATAAATTTAAAATATGATAAAAATTTCTGCCTGGCATTGTGGTGATGATACAATAAATAATTGCTTATGTTATATAGGTTACAACTATATTCTGACAAGTTACTATTGTTATTGACAACTTTGAAATGTCTATTTTTTATTATTATTATTTTTTCTTTTGAAGCTCAGAAATTATTAGAAGCATTATATAAAAACAAAAACAAGGGTCAGTTGGCACCAGACCTGGACTTTTAAATGGGCAAAAGAAAATATGAATGAATGTGTTCAAAAAGTAAAAAACTTACTGTACAAAAAGCCGAAATAATTACTGGATTATATGTAAAAAAGGAAAAATTCTATGTATAACCAACTATGTACAATAAGAAATAAGTTATAAAATTTGTAAACGATACTTTATCTAACAAAAACAAGGATGGTGACATTTCATTGCTATGTTCACTCGATTCTATTTATGTACTTATAGTTAACAATTATTTATTCCTAGCAATCTTCTTTACATGTCATGTCATCACCCTCACATAATTTTCTTTTTAAATTTTCGGTGACAGTTTGGGGTAAGTAAGTAATTGGCCTGACCCATGGGTATAGCCAAGGGAAGAAGAAAAAGGAGGAGAAAGTATGGCGAGAGGAGTGAGGATGGGGAGGGAAGGTGTGGAAACAGGGATAGGAAAGAGGAGAGGGGATCCCATGGTTGCCTGACTGGAATTGTTTATTAGTAAAATGATTGCATCAAGACAAGGATACAAATTACACAAAAAACAGTAATAACAATACCATATTTACAGAAGCACTGACCCACATTGGTCCAATACAAGTTGAATCCATACAAAAATACCTGGAGACAATCTAGTAACAGTATGTGGAAAGCCACAGAAAGGCTACAGCAATGACTGTGGCTTCATTCACCAAACATCCTCCAATAATGGAGGGGTGTACTGAAAATAAACTTGGACATATATTAGTTGAAGATCTTGATAGTATTGATGAATGTCCTGAAAGCCGAGAAAATATTACTATTGTCCAAAAGAGAGTTTAATTAAAGGGCACAGCCAGTACAATTAAAAATTACATGACAGGAGTCTTCAATCTCCCCAAGGGCACATGGGCAGATCCCGTCTCCCTTGTTCAGGAAATGCACAAGATAAGTCTGCAATTACCATGTCTAGTCAGAACCTGTGTCAACTGAAAGGAAGGTATGAAATAGTTGAGCTTCCTCCTGTTATTAATAGTAGGCATGAACTGTTGGATGATTCTCCCAGTCCCACTATTGTCACATTGCTCCTGTCATTTCTGATGGATGAGATCACAAATTTGCACTTTAATCCAACTGATGGGCACCTTGGTGTAACAATAGTTGTTGAGGTGAACAAAGGCTTTTTTCATCAGGAGATTGGCCCTGTTGTTACCCTGGTTGCCCAAATGCCCCTTAACCCAGCAGAGGGTGACTCAGACCTTATTCTGCAGGTAATTAAGAAGAGCAACCATGTCCTTTACAATAGGAAGGGTGACATTATACTTCCTAATTTGCTGGAGTGCTATCTTGCTGTCACTAAAGATGGTAATGTTTTCCCTCCTGTACAGCATTGGCATGTTACTGATATGCTGCACTGCCTTCAGAATGGCCAGGGACTTCGCATGGTTGACAATGCAGTGGCCACTAATCTTGAAATAATGCTGATGGTGATACCTGTCATCCTTATCAATGACGGTGAAAGAACCACCCACCCATTCTCGGATTTCGACAGTTTGTGGTGGGAGATCATTCTTTTAACTTTCCTTCAGAAGTCTCCCCCTGAGATGTCATTTCCAGATTGATGTATTTGATTTGCCCTTGGCAGATGTCTGANAAAATTTAAATAACAATTATATTAAAATACTCAGTGATATTTTTAATAATAATTTTCTCTAAGAATTCAGCAGTGCTTTTTTTTTATCTACTTTTGGTGAATCCTGTCATCCTTATCAATGACGGTGAAAGAACCACCCACCCATTCTCGGATTTCGACAGTTTGTGGTGGGAGATCATTCTTTTAACTTTCCTTCAGAAGTCTCCCCCTGAGATGTCATTTCCAGATTGATGTATTTGATTTGCCCTTGGCAGATGTCTGAGTAATGTGAGTTTCATTTTTAGTTCTAGAAGTTTGTCTGAGTGAAGTGCAGTGGTCTATTGTTAATAAAATAAAATACCCCAAAAATATATAGAAAAAAAAAATAAAAATAATTCCCAAACAAAATAAAACTGTTCAGAATTGACTCTTTACACCTTGTAGTTAACAATCATGCAGTTTTATTCTTTGCTTGATTAAAATCTGAAGATCAGTCTATTTTCCAAAAATGTTAAGTTATTTTACTCTGACAGTATAATACTACAATGTTTTGAAATACCTTTACATTCAGATTTCATAAGAAATTATTACAAACAATTGTCAAATAATTTGGTAAGAAATTAATAATGTTATGAAATTTTAATGATGATTAATAGCAAATGTATATATCTGCTTCTGTTATTGCGCCTGCCAAAAATATTATAAATTTATCTGTTTCAATTTTCTCTCAATTTTTATCAGGAAAAGTATATTAAATTTATTCAAAACCTATACATGTTGCATATTATTTTGATCAGCTCCATGTAAAAAATGAACCAAAAATCACAAAACATGAGAAAAGTCACTTATAATAGAAAATTTTAGGTTGTTTGGAAAGTTCATAGCAATTTTTCATAGCTGACAGTTGAGACACTGGATGAAGCAAGTTATTAGAATTGTAAGAATTGAAGAATATTACAAAAAGTGATGTTGTAATGATGTTTTTGTAATGGATGTTTAATTTGTCTTATTGTAAAAATGAAATAAGCAAGTTTTATTTTCAACATTTCTTTCTTTTCTTTTATTGAAAAGGCAAAAATACCATACAAACAGCAAAAGAAATTTGTTTATGATTAGAATGCTATAGCAGAGTCAGTTGTTCAAAAGTGGTTTGCTAAATTTAATATGGGTTGTTTCAACCTTGAAGATGCTCCACATTCTGGAAGACTGGCCATTATTGAAGAGGACCAGACAAAAACATTATTGAATGACAACCCTCATTACACAACTTGAGAGATAAGCAGACATAGTGAAGTCATCAAACAGTACTGTATTTCAACATCTGAAGAAGCTCGGATATGTGAATTGTTATGACATTTGGGTACTTCACAACACTTAACAGAAAATAACTTACTGAATCACATCTCCATTTGTGATTCTCTTCAAAAACAAAATGAAAATGGCCCTTTTCTGAAACATTTAGTGACAGGTGATGAAAAGTGGATTGTTTATAACATCGGCTGAATATGATCTTGGGGCAAGAAAAACAAACCATCATTAAAAACTGCAAGGGCTGATCTTCATCCAAAGAAGGTCAAGCTCACTATCTGCTGGGATTGGAAATGAATTCTGTGATGAGAGCTATTTCCATAGAATCAAACAATCAGTTCCGATAAGTATCATTTCCAACTGGATCAACTGAAGATGGCAATTGAAGGAAAACATCTGGAATTGGCCAACAGAAAAGACATTGTGTTTCATCAAGATAATGCCAGACTGCATATTTCTTTACAAATACTCCAAAAATTTTTGGAACTAGGCTGGTGTGTGTTACTCCAGCCCCATACTCATCTGATCTTGCCTTATCAGACTACCATTTGTTCCATACTGTAGAATTCCCTTTGTGATAAAAACTTTGATAATTTGAAAGTTGCAAAAATCACATGGAAATTTTTTCCAGGAGAAAACTAGGAAATTTTATGAAGTGTATATTATGAATCTTTCTCATAGAGAGCAATGTGCTGTTAAAAACAACAGTGCATAATTGAATAAAGGTATGTTTTTAGTTTTAAAACTGTTTCTGTATTTCTCTTAAGCAGCGAGGTAGTCCCCACTTATCGGTTTCTTTGTCAGGGGATGGCTTAGATTAATTGAGTGGGAGGGATAGCGAGGTCATGACAAGGTGTCGGCTGTACTCAAGGATGACACACCATTAAAGATAAGATAAAAATATTTAATAACAATAGATGCTACAGAGAATACAAAAAGGAAGGGAGGCAAAGATGAACGGAGTAACCATATTTCTAAGTCTGGAATCAATATACTTCCTTCTGATAATAGGTCTGTCTCAGACAAATATATCCATAACTCGAATATCCACAGATATCCAACTATTTATTTATCTACCCATTTGAAAATACTAAATTTCTAAATGAGTTCAGTTAACTTAAATCTAGCTCAAAACCGAGAGAGAGGGAGGTTAAATTTCTCTAAGTAATTACCTCGTTAGCCATGGCGATCAAGGGATGCGAAGTCTTTGTCAAAGCATAGAGCAGGCGGTTCGAATCGGTTCTGGCCTGGAGTCTTTCCTTCGGCGATTGCTCTGAGGTACGCGTGCGATCCCTTTTTATACATGTCCAGGAGGGGAACTATTGGGGGAAAATCTGACGCAAACCCATGTAAGTTTGACTTGCATTGGGTTTGTTTACATTACTTGTCAGGAATCAAACCGTTCTTTAGATTTATTACTTTTTTCTACCTGTTATTGTGACACTTTCTCGTCATAAATTTGACAACAGCTGTCAAACTCACTGAATTAATTGCCAAAGATGACTAAGGTCAGAGTATCTGTGGTACAACCTGAGTGATGATTGTTCAATTGGTGGGTTATCTGTTCTATTTCTTATCTCTTCCATCGGACAGAATAGGAAAGGGGGGATTTTGTTCAGTTCGGTTTACCCTTGTCGGTGACCTTCTTGTTACCCTCTATCGTGTAACAAGTTGAGGTTCTTGTTAATTGGCTACTTATTTGTAAATCGTAACGAAGGTGGAAGTGAATAATCCCCTGTTGTGAGGGGATTATTCACTTCCACCTTGTGGAAAGTTCACTTCACTTCCACTTCACTATCTGTCATCCTGAACGTCTTTGAAAACTTAAAAGGTCACCTTTCGAAGTGACGCAGAACATTGATGGGTCAAAAAGTCTACTTTCGATCTCCAAGAAAGGGGAAACTGGAGGAAGAAGGGAAATAATGATGAATAGTAAAAAAAAAAATGTTTTGAGTTTTAAAACTTGCAAAAGAGCTTAAATCCTCACATAAGTAATGGCGATGTAATATTATAGTTAATGAATAAATTTCAGTTTTAGTCCAGTTCTAAATTTTTAGTTAGAAAACAATGAATTATTTATATTTAAAAAGCACATAAAATTAGGATTACTTTGGTATTATTTGTATGTGTAAGGATGATACCAAATGATACAGATCTAACTTGATCATCTTAACCTTTATTATGATTTAAGGTCAAATTTCTTAAATTTCTGGATATAGTGGCTCTTGCATCAACTTGATTAGTAGAAAAAAAAAGAGTAAAATTTAAATAACAATTATATTAAAATACTCAGTGATATTTTTAATAATAATTTTCTCTAAGAATTCAGCAGTGCTTTTTTTTTATCTACTTTTATTTAATAATACAGTAGCCCTCTCATTATATTGCTCATGTTGAGAGACAAACCAAATAAGTGATATATTGGATGATGCGATCTAACCAATGTATCTATCCACCCATTCTAAGTTATTTTCAATCTCTATGTCAACTTGCTTTTTTGTTGGTTGCATTTCATACAGTGGTGGTGGTGTCAATGCCAATGATTGGAATAAGGTAATATTTCTTTGCCAGTAGAAATTCAATAGCAACCAATTTTTCAAAAATTATTGGCTAAAGCATTCTTATATTTGGAAGACAAAATAAGTGCAATATACAGGGTGTTTATAAATGAATGGTGCGGTTTTAAAAATTAATAATAAATCTATTTATTACCTTATATGGGTAAACCTTACAGCATAAGCAGTGGCAACTGTCCAAGTTTTTTATTTATTAATCACAATCCTTCAATATGTACACTCATGGTCACACGACACACATCTACACGGTAATCAAATTCTTCCCATATGCCATGTAGCATGTCCTCCGTGATGGGCTGCAGTGCATGCTTTATCCGATCACGCAGTTCCTCAAGGGGCACGGGCATTGACGGTACATAAACTCGGTCTTTAACAAACCCCACAAAAAGAAATTGCAGGGTGTTAAATCTGGCAAACAAGGTGACCAGGGGAACAGGTTGTTGTCTGCTGTTGCACCACGTCCAATCCAGCATTGGTGAAGAACATGATTGAGAAGCTCACGTACATTCCTGTGAACTTGGATAGTTGCCGCTGCTTATGTTGTTAAGTTTGCCCATATAAGGTAATAAATAGATTTATTATTAATTTTAAAAACTGCACCATTCATTTATAAACACCCTTTATTTGAATGAGTGATATAATGAGACAATGTAACAAGGGGCTACTGTACTACTGTACATTCATCATACAAATCAATCAATTAGTAACACACTTACGAATAAAGCATTCATTTTAAGTGTAGGACTAAACATCATTAACCTCTTAGTCTAATTTTTTTCAGGTTGATCATCCAAGAGAAGCAATTTTTTAATAATTAATATTTGATATACAGTGGTGCCTCGTATAATGTACTTAATTCGTTCCAGGTGCACGTCCATTAAGTGAAAAGTCCGTTATACGAAACACATTTTTCCATAGAAATACTTGTTAAAACATATAATTCGTTCTGCAGCATAAAATAACCATACTGTACCATAACAAAAAAATGAAAATGGAGCAGTCACCAATTATGCCGGGTAGTCAGATGTTGTGAGGAGGAGATGGAGAAACACTTTCTTCACACATTCATACAGATACAGACTTTTTACACATTGCAGCGGGTCTTTTTTTTATTGTTTTTTAATCGGATTCACATTCAGGAGAGGCTACCAGAGCTTGCAGGGTCAACTCCTCTTGTTCCATCCTTTGTTTTTTCCCTTCTGGCTTCTTGAAAAACATGTCCAAGATGGTCTGTTTCTCTCTCTTCTTCAACACCTGTCGGAAATGACGGGCAAGGGTGTCATTGTACAGATCATTGATACTGTTGGCCTCAGCTCTGTTTAGATAATGAGTGTTGGTAAACTCTTGAACCTCTCCCCATTCAACAAAGAAGTTGTTGTCAACTTTCACTCCTTCTGATAATTTCTTGCATTGTTTCAATTGAAATCACTTTTCTGTTTTTTTAGAAGCCATGATTTGCACAACACTTGAATAAATGTAAATATCCTGCACTGAGGTGATGTAGGTAATAAACAAGGGAGCAAGCCGAATCCCAACGGGAGCTCTGTACTTCAGATATACAGGTAACTCCCCGTATAACACGGCACTTCTATAGCACGGATTCACTCTGACACGGTTCGAGAAATGGGTAAAACCCTCGTACAACAGGAAATGTAATAAATTTTTACATATTTAAGTAATAATAGTTCACAAAAATTATTATTTTCGTGAACTATTAGTACTTAAGTATGTAAATTTTCTCTTCTCGCCTTCTGTCAATACACATGGTCCTTCTCAAAACTTGTTTCAATGTTGCCAGATCGCGACGCTTCTGCTTCTGATGTTGCCGAATGTTTTTCCTTTATTCCATACTTGCTTTATTCTTCATAAGTGCTTAGCACCA